>NW_026780510.1:0-5000 GCF_030144855.1 Hypanus sabinus | reverse complement strand
CACACACACACAGACACACATACACTCACACACACACAGAAACACACACAGACACACACACACAGACACACACACAGATACAGACACACAGATACATACACACACGCACACACACACACACAGACACACATACACTCACACACACAGACACACACACAGATACACACACACATACACACACAGACACACACACAGACACGCACACAGATACACACACAGACACAAATACACACATACTCACACACACACACACATACACACACACACGCGCACACACACTCACACACATACACACACAGACACACACATACACACACAGACACAGACACACAAACATACACACACACACACACAGACACACACACAGACACGCACACAGATACACACACACACGCACAGATACACACACGCGCACACTCACACAGATACACAAACACAGACACACACACATACACACACAGACATACATACACACACACACACAGACACACACACAGATACACACACACATACACACACACATACATACACACATACACACACACATTCGCACACACACACAGACATACACACAAAGACAGACGCACACAGATACACACACACAAATACACACACACTCGCGCGCACACACACACACACACAGACACATACACACTAACAGACACACACATACACACACAGACTCACACACATACACACACAGACACACAGACACACACACACAGACGCACACAGATACACACACACAGACACGACACACAGACACACACACACATACACACACAGACACACACACATACACACACACACAGACACACACACACAGCCACGCACACAGATACACACACACAGACACGCACAAAGATACACACACACACACGCACAGGCACACACGCGCACACACACACAGATACACACACACGCACACACACAGATACACACACACACACAAATACACACACACACGCGCACACACACACACAAACACAGACACACATACACACATACACACACAGACACACACATACACACACAGACACAGACACACACACATACACACACACACAGACACGCACACAGATACACACACACACACTCACGCACAGATACACACACACGCACACACACACACAGATACACACACGCACACAGACACACACACAGACACACACACAGATACACACACACACATACACACACACACAGACACACACACACACACAGACACACATACACACACAGACACACACACATACACACACACACGCTCACACACACCCAGATACACACACACACGCACACACACACACACAGACACACATACACTCACACACACACACACACAAAGACACACGCACACAGATACACACACACGCAAATACACACAATCGCACGCACACACACACACACAGACACACATACCCTCACACACACACAGAAACACACACAGACACACACACAGATACAGACACACAGATACATACACACACGCACACACACACACAGACACACATACACTCACACACACAGACACACACACAGATACACACACACACATACACACACAGACACACACACAGACACGCACACAGATACACACACAGACACAAATACACACATACTCACAGACACACACACACATACACACACACACGCGCACACACACTCACACACATACACACACAGACACACACATACACACACAGACACAGACACACACACATACACACACACACACACAGACACACACACAGACACGCACACAGATACACACACACACGCACAGATACACACACGCGCACACTCAGATACACAAACACAGACACACACACATACACACACAGACACACATACACACACACACACAGACACACACACAGATACAAACACACATACACACACACATACATACACACATACACACACACACATTCGCACACACACACACAGACATACACACAAAGACACACGCACACAGATACACACACACAAATACACATACATTCGCGCGCACACACACACACACAGACACATACACACAGACAGACACACACATACACACACAGACTCACACACATACACACACAGTCACACAGACACACACACACAGACGCACACAGATACACACACACAGACTCGCACACAGATACACACACACACACGCACAGGCACACACACGCACATACACACAGATACACACACACATACACAGATACACACACACACAGACACACACACATACACACACACAGACAGACGCACACAGATACACACACACACAAATACACACACATGCGCACACGCACAAACAAACACAGACACACATACACACACACAGACACACACTTACACACACAGACACAGACACAGACACATACACACATACATACACACATACGCACACACACAAAGACACACGCACACAGATACACACACTCGCGCGCGCACACACACACACACACAGAGACACACATACACTCACACACACACACAGACACACACACAGACACACACACACACATACACACACAGACACACACACAGACACGCACACAGATACACACACAGACACAAATACACACATACTCACAGACACACACACATACACACACACACATACACACATACATACACACATACACACACACAGATACACACACACACAGACACACACAAAGAAACACGCACACAGATACACACACAAATACACACACACTAGCGCACACACACACACACAGAGACACACATACACACAGACAAACATACACACACAGACTCACACACATACACACACACACAGACACACACACACAGACACGCACACAGATACACACACAGAGACACGCACACATACACACACAGACACACATACACACACACACACAGACACACACACAGATACACACACATACACACACACATACACACACACAGACACACACACACACACAGACACACATACACACACAGACACACACACATACACACACACACGCTCACACACACCCAGATACACACACACACGCACACACACACACACACACAGACACACATACACTCACACACACACACACACACACAAAGACACACGCACACAGATACACACACACGCAAATACACACATTCGCACGCACACACACACACACACAGACACACATACACTCACACACACACAGAAACACACACAGACACACACACAGATACAGACACACAGATACATACACACACGCACACACACACACACAGACACACATACACTCACACACACAGACACACACACAGATACACACACACATACACACACAGACACACACACAGACACGCACACAGATACACACACAGACACAAATACACACATACTCACACACACACACACATACACACACACACGCGCACACACACTCACACACATACACACACAGACACACACATACACACACAGACACAGACACACAAACATACACACACACACACACACAGACACACACACAGACACGCACACAGATACACACACACACGCACAGATACACACACGCGCACACTCACACAGATACACAAACACAGACACACACACATACACACACAGACATACATACACACACACACAGACACACACACAGATACACACACACATACACACACACATACATACACACATACACACACACATTCGCACACACACACAGACATACACACAAAGACAGACGCACACAGATACACACGCACAAATACACACACACTCGCGCGCACACACACACACACAGACACATACACACTAACAGACACACACATACACACACAGACTCACACACATACACACACAGACACAGAGACACACACACACAGACGCACACAGATACACACACACAGACACGCACACAGATACACACACACACACGCACAGGCACACACACGCACATACACACAGATACACACACACGCACACACACACACACAGACACACATACACTCACACACACACAGACACATACACACAGACACACACACAGATACACACACACATACACACATACACACACACAGACACACACACATACACACACACAGACAGACGCACACAGATACACACACACACAAATACACACACACGCGCACATGCACACACAAACACAGACACACATACACACACACAGACACACACTTACACACACAGACACAGACACAGACACAAACACACACACACACACACACAGACACACACACACAGACACGCACACAGATACACACACACACACACTCTCGCACAGATACACACACGCGTACACACACACACAGATACACACACACACAGACACACACACACAGACACACACACAGATACACACACACACATACACACACACACACACGCGCACACACACCCAGATACACACACACACGCACACACACACACACAGACACACATACACTCACACACACACACAGACACACACACACTGACACACACACAGATACACACACACACAGACATACATACACACATACACACACACACATTCGCACACACACACAGACATACACACAAAGACACACGCACACAGATACACACACACAAATACACATACATTCGCGCGCACACACACACACACAGACACATACACACAGACAGACACACACATACACACACAGACTCACACACATACACACACAGACACACAGACACACACACACAGACGCACACAGATACACACACACAGACTCGCACACAGATACACACACACACACGCACAGGCACACACACGCACATACACACAGATACACACACACATACACAGATACACACACACACAGACACACACACATACACACACACAGACAGACGCACACAGATACACACACACACAAATACACACACATGCGCACACGCACAAACAAACACAGACACACATACACACACACAGACACACACTTACACACACAGACACAGACACAGACACATACACACATACATACACACATACGCACACACACAAAGACAC
>NW_026780509.1:0-33431 GCF_030144855.1 Hypanus sabinus | reverse complement strand
CTGCCTCCCTCCCTCAGCCACCTCACCAGCACTGAGAGTGAACTTCCATCCCCCGAGGCAGTCGAGAGTCCCGAGGCGGAGCCCAAGGAGCAGATCCTACCCTTCAAGGGCAAGGCAGAGGGGGAGGAAGGATCCCAGTGCGAGGTGGAGGCGCCCCACCCTGTCCCGGTCGCAGGCGAGGAAGGGACAGCGGGCCCTGTCCCGGAGGAGGAGACGATTGACCTCAACTTCCTCGAGGTGAGTGAGGGGAGGGGGAGAGGAGTGTTCGAGGGAGTCGTGTGAGGCGAATTCCGCAGGAGAGGCTCACCGGGGTGTGGCCTGGCTCAGAGAGGGTGTGACAAACTCGGGTTGTGGCGCAGGCTGAGGGGAGATGGGATAGGGGCCTGCCAGAGCAGACAGTTACCTCTGCATGGTGGAAATGTCTATACTGGAGGGCACGCGATGAAGGCGTGTTCGAGAGGCTTTTCGACAGACACGGGCATGGCCGGGGAGATGGAGAACGTGCAGGCTTGTCTCTTCAGCCCAGCGGGTTCTGAGTTTCACGATTGTGCGTCCCGTGTCCAGCCTGAGACCAAAACTGCACACGATACTCCAGGTGGGGTCTCACCAGGGCCCTGTACAGCTGCAGAAGGACCTCTTTACTCCTATACTCAATTCCTCTTGTTATAAAGGCTAACATGCCATTAGCTTTCTTCACTGCCTGCTGTACCTGCATGCTTGCTTTCATTGACTGATGTACAAGAACACCTCGTCTCCCCTCATTTTCCCATTAAACCTCTCACCTTTCACCCTTGACCCCTGACCTGGGGTTGTCATGCCACCCACCCTCAGTGGGAAAAAGCTTGCTTGCCTTTACCCTATTGATACCCCTCATAATTTTGTGTCTCTCTATCAAATCTCCTCTCAATCTTCTCCATTCCCGGGAATAAAGTCCTAACCTGTTCGATCTTTCCTGATAACTCAGGCCCTCCAGACCCGGCAACGTCCTTGTAAATTTTCCCTGTCCTCTTTCAACCTCGTTTCCATCTTCCACGTAGGTCGGTGACCAAAACTGCACACCATACTCCAGATTAGACCCCAGCAATGTCTTCAACACAACCTCCCGTCTCCCGTACTCAACACTTCGATTTGTGAAGGCCAATGTGCCGAAAGCTTTCTCTACGACCCCGTCTACCCGTGACGCCACTTTCGATGGATCGTGGACCTGTATTCCCAGATCCCTTCGTCCCGCCACACTCCTCAGTGCCTCCCGTTCACTGTGTGAGACCCACCCTGGCTGGTCCTGCCGAAGTTCAACACCTCACACTCAACTGTATTAAATCCCATCCGCCGTCTGTCAGCCCATTTTTCCAGCCGATGCAGGTTCCACTTTGAGCTTTGTTAGTCCTCCCCGCTGTCCACTACACCCCCAGTCTTGGTGACGTCCACAGATTAGCCGATCCAGATTACCACGTCACCATCCGGATGGTGGGTCGTCCTTAGCCTGAATGCCAAGCGACTGAACCTTCTTGACCGTGCGGGGCCTTGTAGGTCTACGCAGGCAAAACCCACTGCCTTGCATTCATCAAATTTCCCCGCAGTTTCCTCGGGAAACTCCGTAAGGTTGGTCCGACGAAAGCCGAATCGGATCAAGTCCATCCAAATGCTCGGGAATTACGTTCCGTGACCTGCGACGGTGTGCTTTCAGGACGTGCCGACCTTGAACGTCACCGCGCACCGCAATCGCGTGGAACTGAACCGCAAGAGGCCGCACCGAGGTTTCTGCAGCCCCCGCGGCGTGCAGAGAGACGGAGGCAGCTCGGAGTCGTGGATGTTCCGAGATTCCACGGGTAGGTGGGGGTAGGGAGGGAGGGAGGACGATCCAGAGACTGGCTGTGGCGGAGGGAGGGCGGGGAGAGTGAGGGAGACGGAGGCACACGGACCGGGCGTTCAGAGTGTGAGCGAGGAGACAGGCGGATCACTGAACTCTCCCTCCCTCCGGTACAGAGGAGCGGCCCTCGAGGGGGGACGAGGAGGAGGAGGAGATGGACAGGGAGGGGAACCAGCGAGGCGGCAAGGAGACGGGGTCCAGCCGGAGAATACCCAGGATGGATTCCTCCTTCAAGGTGAGTGACTGCGGCCGTAGATCACCCCCCCCTCCTTTCCCCAGGGGTCTCCGACCTCCTCCATCGCTCTGCCATCCCTCCGTATCCCCCGTGTATGTGTGTGTGTGTGTGTGTGTGTGTGTCCCTCTCCCCCCAGTGACCCCTCTCCCCTCTCCTTCCCCCAGGGGTCTCCGACCCACTCCATCGCTCCCCCATCCCTCTGTATCCCCCGTGTATGTGTGTCCCTCTCCCCCCCGTGATCCCTCTCCCCTCTCCTTCCCCCAGGGGTCTCCGACCCCCTCCATCGCTCCCCCATCCCTCCGTATCCCCCGTGTATGTGTGTGTGTGTGTGTGTGTCCCTCTCCCCCCCGTGATCCCTCTCCCCTCTCCTTCCCCCAGGGGTCTCTGACCCCCTCCATCGCTCCCCCATCCCTCTGTATCCCTCGTGTATGTGTCCCTCTCCCCCCCGTGATCCCTCTCCCCTCTCCTTCCCCCAGGGGTCTCTGACCCCCTCCATCGCTCCCCCATCCCTCCGTATCCCCCGTGTGTGTGTGTCCCTCTCCCCCCAGTGACCCCTCTCCCCTCTCCTTCCCCCAGGGGTCTCCGACCCCCTCCATTGCTCCCCCATCCCTCTGTATCCCCCGTGTATGTGTGTCCCTCTCCCCCCCGTGATCCCTCTCCCCTCTCCTTCCCCCAGGGGTCTCCGACCCCCTCCATCGCTCCCCCATCCCTCCGTATCCCCCGTGTATGTGTGTGTGTGTGTGTGTGTGTGTGTGTGTGTGTGTGTGTGTCCCTCTCCCCCCCGTGATCCCTCTCCCCTCTCCTTCCCCCAGGGGTCTCCGACCCCCTCCATCGCTCCCGCATCCCTCCGTATCCCCCGTGTATGTGTGTCCCTCTCCCCCCCGTGACCCCTCTGCCCTCTCCTTCCCCCAGGGGTCTCCGACCCCCTCCATCGCTCCCCCATCCCTCTGTATCCCCCGTGTATGTGTGTCCCTCTCCCCCCCCGTGATCCCTCTCCCCTCTCCTTCCCCCAGGGGTCTCCGACACCCTCCATCGCTCCCCCATCCCTCCGTATCCCCCGTGTATGTGTGTCCCTCTCCCCCCGTGACCCCTCTCCCCTCTCCTTCCCCCAGGGGTCTCCGACCCCCTCCATCACTCCCCCATCCCTCCGTATCCCCCGTGTATGTGTGTCCCTCTCCCCCCGTGACCCCTCTCCCCTCTCCTTCCCCCAGGGGTCTCCGACACCCTCCATCACTCCCCCATCCCTCCGTATCCCCCGTGTATGTGTGTGTGTGTGTGTGTGTGTGTGTGTGTGTGTGTGTGTGTGTCCCTCTCCCCCCCGTGATCCCTCTCCCCTCTCCTTCCCCCAGGGGTCTCCGACCCCCTCCATCGCTCCCCCATCCCTCCGTATCCCCCGTGTATGTGTGTGTGTGTGTGTGTGTGTGTGTGTGTGTCCCTCTCCCCCCCGTGATCCCTCTCCCCTCTCCTTCCCCCAGGGGTCTCCGACCCCCTCCATCGCTCCCCCATCCCTCCGTATCCCCCGTGTATGAGTGTCCCTCTCCCCCCCGTGACCCCTCTCCCCTCTCCTTCCCCCAGGGGTCTCCGACCCCCTCCATCGCTCCCCCATCCCTCCGTATCCCCCGTGTATGTGTGTCCCTCTCCCCCCCGTGATCCCTCTCCCCTCTCCTTCCCCCAGGGGTCTCCGACCCCCTCCATCGCTCCCCCATCCCTCCGTATCCCCCGTGTATGTGTGTGTGTGTGTGTGTGTGTGTGTGTGTGTCCCTCTCCCCCCCGTGATCCCTCTCCCCTCTCCTTCCCCCAGGGGTCTCCGACCCCCTCCATCGCTCCCCCATCCCTCCGTATCCCCCGTGTATGTGTGTGTGTGTGTGTGTGTGTGTGTGTGTGTGTGTCCCTCTCCCCCCCGTGATCCCTCTCCCCTCTCCTTCCCCCAGGGGTCTCTGACCCCCTCCATCGCTCCCCCATCCCTCCGTATCCCCCGTGTATGTGTGTCCCTCTCCCCCCCGTGACCCCTCTCCCCTCTCCTTCCCCCAGGGGTCTCCGACCCCCTCCATCGCTCCCCCATCCCTCCGTATCCCCCGTGTATGTGTGTCCCTCTCCCCCCCGTGACCCCTCTCCCCTCTCCTTCCCCCAGGGGTCTCCGACCCCCTCCATCGCTCCCCCATCCCTCCGTATCCCCCGTGTATGTGTGTCCCTCTCCCCCCCGTGACCCCTCTCCCCTCTCCTTCCCCCAGGGGTCTCCGACCCCCTCCATCGCTCCCCCATCCCTCCGCATCCCCCGTGTATGTGTGTCCCTCTCCCCCCCGTGATCCCTCTGCCCTCTCCTTCCCCCAGGGGTCTCCGACCCCCTCCATCGCTCCCCCATCCCTCCGTATCCCCCGTGTATGTGTGTCCCTCTCCCCCCCCGTGATCCCTCTCCTTCCCCCAGGGGTCTCCGACCCCCTCCATCGCTCCCCCATCCCTCCGTATCCCCCGTGTATGTGTGTCCCTCTCCCCCCGTGACCCCTCTCCCCTCTCCTTCCCCCAGGGGTCTCCGACCCCCTCCATCGCTCCCCCATCCCTCCGTATCCCCCGTGTATGTGTGTCCCTCTCCCCCCGTGACCCCTCTCCCCTCTCCTTCCCCCAGGGGTCTCCGACCCCCTCCATCACTCCCCCATCCCTCCGTATCCCCCGTGTATGTGTCCCTCTCCCCCCCGTGATCCCTCTCCCCTCTCCTTCCCCCAGGGGTCTCCGACCCCCTCCATCGCTCCCCCATCCCTCCGTATCCCCCGTGTATGTGTGTCCCTGTCCCCCCCGTGATCCCTCTCCCCTCTCCTTCCCCCAGGGGTCTCCGACCCCCTCCATCGCTCCCCCATCCCTCCGTATCCCCCGTGTATGTGTGTCCCTCTCCCCCCCGTGACCCCTCTCCCCTCTCCTTCCCCCAGGGGTCTCCGACCCCCTCCATCGCTCCCCCATCCCTCCGTATCCCCCGTGTATGTGTGTCCCTCTCCCCCCCCGTGACCCCTCTCCCCTCTCCTTCCCCCAGGGGTCTCCGACCCCCTCCATCGCTCCCCCATCCCTCCGCATCCCCCGTGTATGTGTGTCCCTCTCCCCCCCGTGACCCCTCTCCCCTCTCCTTCCCCCAGGGGTCTCCGACCCCCTCCATCGCTCCCCCATCCCTCCGTATCCCCCATGTATGTGTGTCACTCTCCCCCCCGTGACCCCTCTCCCCTCTCCTTCCCCCAGGGGTCTCCGACCCCCTCCATCGCTCCCCCATCCCTCCGTATCCCCCGTGTATGTGTGTCCCTCTCCCCCCGTGATCCCTCTCCCCTCTCCTTCCCCCAGGGGTCTCCGACCCCCTCCATCGCTCCCCCATCCCTCCGTATCCCCCGTGTATGTGTGTCCCTCTCCCCCCTGTGATCCCTCTCCTTCCCCCAGGGGTCTCCGACCCCCTCCATCGCTCCCCCATCCCTCCGTATCCCCCGTGTATGTGTGTCCCTCTCCCCCCCGTGACCCCTCTCCCCTCTCCTTCCCCCAGGGGTCTCCGACCCCCTCCATCGCTCCCCCATCCCTCCGAATCCCCCGTGTATGTGTGTCCCTCTCCCCCCCGTGACCCCTCTCCCCTCTCCTTCCCCCAGGGGTCTCCGACCCCCTCCATCACTCCCCCATCCCTCCGTATCCCCCGTGTATGTGTGTCCCTCTCCCCCCCGTGATCCCTCTCCCCTCTCCTTCCCCCAGGGGTCTCCGACCCCCTCCATCGCTCCGTATCCCCCGTGTATGTGTGTCCCTCTCCCCCCCCGTGATCCCTCTCCCCCCGTGACCCCTCTCCCCCTCCGTGACCCCTCTCCCATCTCCTTCCCCCACAGGTGAAGTCAAAGTCCCGGCACAAGTCCACGACGGAGGGAGGGGAGACAGGCGCCTCGGAGGCCCCGATGTCTCGATCTCGATCCCTGCGCTTCCCCTCCCAGCTGGGACATGCCTTCCGGAAGGTTCTGCCCACCAAATCCGAGAAGGGTGAGAGGTGAGTGTCTGCATCCACAGGAGGGTAGATCCCCCTCCCCCTCTGACCCCTCTCCCTCTTGCCCTCTCACCCCCTCTGCACCCTCCCTCTTCCCCTCTCCCACTCCCTCCCCTAACCCCTCCCCTTCACCTCCTTCTGCCCCCTCTCCCATGCCATCCCTCCCCCTCTTCCTCTTGCCCACCCTTCCCCTTTGCTCCCTCTCCATCATCCTCTCCACCTCTGCCTCCTCCCCTTCTCCCTCCCTCTCCGCTGCATCTCCCTCTTCCCCTCCTTCCCCTCTCCCTCTTCCCTATGATGACCTCTGCACCCCGACTCCGAGTCCCTATGACCTCTGACCCCCAAGTACCTTCACAACCTCGAAGTCACCTTTCAGTCCGCAACCTCTGACCCCTTTATTGCCGTCTGGATCCCCAAGGTCGGAGAGCTCGACCCCAGGCTGGCTGCAGGCCCTCAAACCAAAGAAGAAGAAGTGAGGGAGCTCTCTCCGTCCCTCCATCGCCCTCAGGACCCTCAGGTGAGGCTGGGGAGGGGAGGGTGGGGGCAAGGAGGGGAGGGGTGGACGGGCAATGGGGAGGGGAGCATGGCGGATGAAAACACAATACTCATCTCTACCCCTTCCTCCTTCCACCCCCTTTCTCTCCCTGCCTCCCTCCCTCCCTCCCCCCGACTCGCCCGCAGGTGGGGCTGAACGCCTGGACACCTGCCCTCGAAGCAGAGCTCCCGGGAACCGGAGCCGGCTGCCACAGAGCCGTCCGCGCCGTTTTATAACCACATCGCCCGAACCTTCGCACTTTTCCCGACTGTCTTCCTACATGAGGCGGGGGTTACTGATTTTTTATAATTTAAATGCCGGGGCCACTTCCAAAGCAAAGCTTTTCTACCAAAGGCATCGGGCGCCCCTTTGCGATTGTTTGCTGCTGGGATAATGGGTAAACACTACACCTTGCTATTAATTTACAATAAAGATTCTTGCACTACCTTGCTGAACGTCTCCTTCATTCCATCATGTAGCCCACCCCCGGGGATCTGTTAATCTGTATATAAACCCCCTGAACCCCCGGCTTAGATCCCAGTCTGTAACCCACCCCTGGGGATCTGTTAATCTGTATATAAATCCCTGGATTAGATCCCAGTCTGTAACCCACTCCCGGGGATCTGTTATTCTGTATATAAACCCCCCCGAACCCCTGGATTAGATCCCAGTCTGTAACCCACCTCCGGGGATCTGTTAATCTGTATATAAACCCCCTGAACCCCCGGATTAGATCCCAGTCTGTAACCCACTCCCGGGGATCTGTTATTCTGTATATAAACCCCCGAACCCCTGGGTTAGATCCCAGTCTGTAACCCACTCCCGGGGATCTGTTATTCTGTATATAAACCCCCTGAACCCCCGGATTAGATCCCAGTCTGTAACCCACTCCCGGGGATCTGTTATTCTATATATAAACCCCCTGAACCCCTGGATTAGATCCCAGTCTGTAACCCACTCCCGGGGATCTGTTATTCTGTATATAAACCCCCCCGAACCCCTGGATTAGATCCCAGTCTGTAACCCACTCCCGGGGATCTGTTATTCTGTATATAAACCCCTGGATTAGATCCCAGTCTGTAACCCACTCCCGGGGATCTGTTATTCTGTATATAAACCCCCCCGAACCCCTGGATTAGATCCCAGTCTGTAACCCACTCCCGGGGATCTGTTAATCTGTATATAAACCCCCTGAACCCCCGGATTAGATCCCAGTCTGTAACCGACTCCCGGGGATCTGTTATTCTGTATATAAACCCCCGAACCCCCGGGTTAGATCCCAGTCTGTAACCCACTCCCGGGGATCTGTTATTCTGTATATAAACCCCCTGAACCCCCGGATTAGATCCCAGTCTGTAACCCACTCCCGGGGATCTGTTATTCTATATATAAACCCCCTGAACGCCTGGATTAGATCCCAGTCTGTAACCCACTCCTGGGGATCTGTTATTCTGTATATAAACCCCCTGAACCCCCGGATTAGATCCCAGTCTGTAACCCATTCCCGGGGATCTGTCATTCTATATATAAACCCCCTGAACCCCCGGATTAGATCCCAGTCTGTAACCCACTCCCGGGGATCTGTTATTCTGTATATAAACCCCCTGAACCCCTGGATTAGATCCCAGTCTGTAACCCACTCCCAGGGATCTGTTATTCTATATATAAACCCCCTGAACCCCTGGATTAGATCCCAGTCTGTAACCCACGTCTGGGGATCTGTTATTCTATATATAAACCCCCGGATTAGATCCCAGACTGTAACCCACTCCCAGGGATCTGTTATTCTATATATAAACCCCTGGATTAGATCCCAGTCTGTAACCCACTCCCAGGGATCTGTTATTCTGTATATAAACCCCCTGAACCCCTGGATTAGATCCCAGTCTGTAACCCACCCCCGGGGATCTGTTATTCTATATATAAACCCCCTGAACCCCTGGATTAGATCCCAGTCTGTAACCCACTCCCCGGGATCTGTTATTCTATATATAAACCCCCTGAACCCCTGGATTAGATCCCAGTCTGTAACCCACTCCCGGGGATCTGTTATTCTGTATATAAACTCCCTGAACCCCTGGATTAGATCCCAGCCTGTAACCCACTCCCGGGGGTCTGTTATTCTGTATATAAACCCCCTGAACCCCTGGATTAGATCCCAGTCTGTAACGCACCCCTGGGGATCTGTTATTCAGTATATAAACTCCCTGAACCCCTGGATTAGATCCCAGCCTGTAACCCACTCCCGGGGATCTGTTATTCTGTATATAAACCCCCTGAACCCCTGGATTAGATCCCAGTCTGTAACGCACCCCTGGGGATCTGTTATTCAGTATATAAACCCCCTGAACCCCTGGATTAGATCCCAGCCTGTAACCCACTCCCGGGGGTCTGTTATTCTGTATATAAACCCCCTGAACCCCTGGATTAGATCCCAGTCTGTAACGCACCCCTGGGGATCTGTTATTCTGTATATAAAACGCAGTCTGCCCTGCCACCGAACTACAGTCTCTAGGAACTCGCTCAGACACCCGGGCCATTTACGGGACTGGGCGCGTTGTCCCGTTAGCTGTGGCGTGTGGGACAGGAAGTAGCAGCGAGTGGAGGACACACCCAGCCCTGGGAGGCATTTTGATTGCAAACGATTGGTTTATTGATCATTGCAGAATGTCTCTCTCTCGTTCGACGATACACACGCCCGTATCAGAATCAGGTTTGTGGTCGCTCACGTGTGTGGTGAAATTTGGTCTTTTTTTCCTGTGGTAGCAGTACAGTGCAATGCCCGAGATTGCAACAAGACCGTGCAAAGGTCTCGGGTACCCGATCTCGGTGCCCAGAAAGAAGTATTCACCTTTCTTAGAAGTCTTCATGTTTTACTGTTTTACAACACTGAGTCACAGCGGGTTTAAACTGCCTTCTTTGACAGCGGGCGACAGAAAAAGACTCTTTCGTGTCTCAATGTGCACGCAGATCTCTGCGAAGTGATCTGAATTAGTGGCGAATATAAAACTCAAAAGTATTTGACAGCGTAAGTATTCACCCCCTTTAATATGACACCTCAAATCATCACTGCTGCAGCCGATTGGTTTTAGAAGTCGCATAAATAGTTAACTGTGTGCCATCGAGGGGTTTCAATTGATTGTGGTAAAAGTACACCTGTATCGGGAAGGTCCAACTGCTGGTGAGTCAGTACCCTGGCGAAAAACTACACCAGGAAGACAAAAGGACACTCCAAGCAAATACGCAAAAAGGTTATTGAAAATCACAGGTCAGGAGATGGGTACAAGAACATTTCCAAGTCACTGAATATCCCTTGGAGTACAGTTAGGCCAATCATCAAGATGTCTTCTGGTCCTAGACACCCCCACGATAGGAAACATCCTCTCCACATCCACTCTTATCTGTGTGCTCTGGTCCTAGACTCCCCCACTACAGGAAACATCCTCTCCACATCCACTCTATCTGTGTCCTCTGGTCCTAGACTCCCCTACTACAGGAAACATCCTCTCCACATCCACTCTATCTGTGTCCTCTGGTCCTAGACTCCCCCACTACAGGAAACATCCTCTCCTCATCCACTCTATCTGTTTCCTCTGGTCCTAGACTCCCCCCCTACAGGAAACATCCTCTCCTCATCCACTCTATCTGTGTCCTCTGGTCCTAGACTCCCCCACTACAGGAAACATCCTCTCCACATCCACTCTATCTGTGTCCTCTGGTCCTAGACTCCCCACTATAGGAAACATCCTCTCCACATCCACTCTATCGGTGTCCTCTGGTCCTAGACACCCCCACTACAGGAAACATCCTCTCCACATCCACTCTGTCTGTGTCCTCTGGTCCTAGACTCCCCACTATAGGAAACATCTTCTCCACATCCACTCTATCTGTGTCCTCTGGTCCTAGACTCCCCCACTACAGGAAACATCCTCTCCACATCCACTCTATCTGTGTCCTCTGGTCCTAGACTCCCCCACTATAGGAAACATCCTCTCCACATCCACTCTATCTGTGTCCTCTGGTCCTAGACTCCCCCACTACAGGAAACATCCTCTCCACATCCACTCTATCTGTGTCCTCTGGGCCTAGACTCCCCCACTACAGGAAACATCCTCTCCACATCCACTCTATCTGTGTCCTCTGGTCCTAGACTCCCTCCACTACAGGAAACATCCTATCCACATCCACTCTATTTCTGTCCTCTGGTCCTAGACTCCCCCACTATAGGAAACATCCTCTCCACATCCACTCTATCTGTGTCCTCTGGTCCTAGACTCCCCCACTATAGGAAACATCCTCTCCATATCCACTCTATCGGTGTCCTCTGGTCCTAGACACCCCCACTATAGGAAACATCCTCTCCACATCCACTCTATCTGTGTCCTCTGGTCCTAGACTCCCCACTATAGGAAACATCTTCTCCACATCCACTCTATCTGTGTCCTCTGGTCCTAGACTCCCCCACTATAGGAAACATCTTCTCCACATCCACTCTATCTGTGTCCTCTGGTCCTAGACTCCCCCACTACAGGAAACATCCTCTCCACATCCACTCTATCTGTGTCCTCTGGTCCTAGACTCCCCCACTACAGGAAACATCCTCTCCACATCCACTCTATCTGTGTCCTCTGGTCCTAGACTCCCCCACTACAGGAAACATCCTCTCCACATCCACTCTATCTGTGTCCTCTGGTCCTAGACTCCCCCACTATAGGAAACATCCTCTCCACATCCACTCTACCTGTGTCCTCTGGTTCTAGACTCCCCCACTACAGGAAACATCCTCTCCACATCCACTCCATCTGTGTCCTCTGGTCCTAGACTCCCCCACTACATGAAACATCCTCTCCACATCCACTCTATCTGTGTCCTCTGGTCCTAGACTCCCCCACTATAGGAAACATCCTCTCCACATCCACTCTATCTGTGTCCTCTGGTCCTAGACTCCCTACGACTGGAAACATCCTCTCCACATCCACTCTATCTGTGTCCTCTGGTCCGAGATTCTCCCACTATTGTGCTCCTCATATGTTAACCCATTCAATCCCAAAATCCTTCTGAATCTTCTCCGGACCCTCTCCATTGCACGTCCTATCAGGCTCAGGGACAGCTTCTATTCTCAAGGCCCACCCGGGAACGCCATTGTCTGTATCGACCCCCCCCCCCCCCACCCCCAGGGTTAAGCATTCAGATTGAAATGCAATAAATGGGCTCCGCCTGATGTAAAGGTGAGTTGGGTATAATTGAAGCGCTGTCCAGGGCATGAGGTGCAATAACCCCGTTAACTCGCCGGCCCGGATTAGCAGACGCGGCTGCTGAACTGCAGCTGCCACTCACTGGCCCCGGCGGGCGGTCGGTCCTCCCAGCGCCCGCCTCCGAGGACTGTTCTGTCACCTCTTGGCACCTCCGTGGCTTTCTCCCCGCCACGCGTCGCCGAGGAAACGCGCGGCCCAATCAGCAACGGACACATCTAGCATAGGGCGGGGTTTCGATGTAGCCGCACGTCCCTCGCATCTAACACCGCGTCAGATCAGCCCGCCTATTGGTCAGAACTTACATTTCCTTCATAGCAATTGGTTACAACCGACGTCCGTCAAAAAGGGTCGTTTCCACCCGTGTTCGTCCGTTTGTGGAGGCGGCTTCGATTCGAGGAGAAGAGTGTCCTACACTCTGATTGGATGGGAGGAATGAGTGACGGGCCGATCCCACCGACTATTGGTGGAGGGAAGCCCACTTCAGGGATTGTTTTGGTCCGATCAGGGTGGAAGCGAGGGGCGGGACTAACGGGGTAGGGGGAAGGTAACCCATCATCCGATTGGAGGATGTCGATGAGTGACGGGCGGGAGCCGCCTGTGAGTGGTGGGTGGACGCCCACCTCAGGGAATTGTTTTAGTCCGTTGCAGGGGATGCAGAGAGGGGCGGATCTAACGGGGGCGGGGGGCAGAATCCTCCCTGCGATTGGAGAGCGCGGATGAGTGACGGGCCGGAGCAGCCGTCCATTGGCCGGGCGGGAGGCCGAGCGGGTCATGGCGGCGGCTGGGAGCCGGGATTGAGGAGAGCATAGCGCGAATGGAGGCTCCGCACGTCCGCAGCGTCGAGGAGGTGCTCCGGCACTTTGGCGTCAACGAGAGCACCGGGCTGGGGCCCGAGCAGCTGAGGGAGGCCCGGGAGAAGTGGGGGCCCAATGGTGAGAAGGAGGCTGCGGGATGAGGGATAAGGGGAGGATGGAGAGGGATGAGGGATAAGGGGAGGGAGAGAAATGAGGTGAGGTACAAGGGGAGGGGATGGATGAGGAGGAGGGAGGCAGGCATGAAGAGAAGTGGAGGTATGAGGAGGTATACTGGGAGGGATGGGGTGGAGTATAAGGGGAGGGGATGGATGAGGGGGAGGGAGGCATGAAGAGAAGGGGAGGTATGAGATGAGGTATATTGGGAGGGATGGGGTGGAGGGGATGGATGAGGGGGAGGGAGGCATGAAGAGAAGGGGAGGTATGAGATGAGGTATATTGGGAGGGATGGGGTGGAGGGGATGGATGAGGAGGAGGGAGGCAGGCATGAAGAGAAGGGGAGGTACGAGATGAGGTATATTGGGAGGGATGGGGTGGAGGGGATGGATGAGGAGGAGGGAGACAGGCATGAAGAGAAGGGGTATGAGATGAGGTATACTGGGAGGGATGGGGTGGAGGGGATGGATGAGGGGGAGGGAGGCATGAAAAGAAGGGGAGGTATGAGATGAGGTATATTGGGAGGGATGGGGTGGAGTATAATGGGAAGGGAGTGATGAGGGGAGCGATGAGGAGGGAGGCAGGCATGAAGAGAAGGGGAGGTATGAGGAGGTATACTGGGAGGGATGGGGTGGAGTATAAGGGGAGGGGATGGATGAGGGGAGGGAGGCAGGCATGAAGAGAAGGGGAGGTATGAGATGAGGTATATTGGGAGGGATGGGGTGGAGGGGATGGATGAGGGGGAGGGAGGCATGAAGAGAAGGGGAGGTATGAGATGAGGTATATTGGGAGGGATGGGGTGGAGGGGATGGATGAGGAGGAGGGAGGCAGGCATGAAGAGAAGGGGAGGTATGAGATGAGGTATATTGGGAGGGATGGGGTGGAGGGGATGGATGAGGAGGAGGGAGACAGGCATGAAGAGAAGGGGTATGAGATGAGGTATACTGGGAGGGATGGGGTGGAGGGGATGGATGAGGGGGAGGGAGGCATGAAAAGAAGGGGAGGTATGAGATGAGGTATATTGGGAGGGATGGGGTGGAGTATAATGGGAAGGGAGTGATGAGGGGAGCGATGAGGAGGAGGGAGGCAGGCATGAGAGAAGGGGAGGTATGAGGAGGTATACTGGGAGGGATGGGGTGGAGTATAAGGGGAGGGGATGGATGAGGGGAGGGAGGCAGGCATGAAGAGAAGGGGAGGTATGAGATTAGGTATACGGAGGGATGGGGTGGAGGGGATGGATGAGGGGGAGGGAGGCATGAAGAGAAGGGGAGGTATGAGATGAGGTATATTGGGAGGGATGGGGTGGAGTATAATGGGAGGGGAGTGATGAGGGGAGCGATGAGGAGGAGGGAGGCAGGCATGAAGAGGGGAGGTATGAGGAGGTATACGGAGGGATGGGGTGGAGTATAATGGGAGGGGAGTGATGAGGGGAGGGAGGCAGGCATGAAGAGAAGGGGAGGTATGAGGAGGTATACTGGGAGGGATGGGGTGGAGTACAAGGGGAGGGGATGGATGAGGGGGAGGGAGGCATGAAGAGAAGGGGAGGTATGAGATGAGGTATATTGGGAGGGATGGGGTGGTATAATGGGAGGGGAGTGATGAGGGGGAGGGAGGCATGAAGAGAAGGGGAGGTATGAGGAGGTATACTGGGAGGGATGGGGTGGAGTATAAGGGGAGGGGATGGATGAGGGGAGTGATGAGGAGGGAGGCAGGCATGAAGAGAAGGGGAGGTATGAGATTAGGTATACGGAGGGATGGGGTGGAGGGGATGGATGAGGAGGAGGGAGACAGGCATGAAGAGAAGGGGTATGAGATGAGGTATACTGGGAGGGATGTGTGGAGTATAAGGGGAGGGGATGGATGAGGGGAGGGGAGGGATAAGGTGTGTAAGGGGAGGGAAGGAATGAGATGGGGTATAAGGGGAGGGGTGAGGTGGAATATATGGGGAGAGAATGGATGAGGGGAACGGAGGGATGTAGTGGAATGGGGTGGTGTATGGGGGAGGGGAGGAATGAGGTGGGGTGTAAGGTGAGGGATGAGGTCGGGTATCGGGGGAGGAATGAGGTGGGGTTTAAGGGGAGGTGGATGGAAGGAATGAGGGGAGTATAAGGGGAGAGGAGGGATGAGGGGAATGGGAGGAATGAGGTGGGATATGAGGGATGAGTAATGAGGGGGGAAGGAGGGATAAGGAGAAGCAGGATGGAGGTGGGACAGGTGGTGCAGTGGGAAGGGAGAGGGAGGACAAGAGCAAGATAGGGGAGGGAGGGGTGGGGCAAGGGGGAGGAGGAGGCCGGAGAGAATGAAGAGGGAAAGGAGGAATGTGGAAGGAAGTTTAAGGTGCAGAACGAGGGTGAGGACAGAAGACGGAAAGTGGACTGAAGCAGAGAGCCGGGTTGCAGGGGGTCGACCAGGATCAGGGAGGGAGAGTACGTTGAGCGAATGTGATTGAGACGGGAAGGGATGTAGCAGACATCGACGGGTGTACGATACGGAGAGTGCAATGGCGGGGTGTCTTGTCACTGTGCGGGGGGACGAGTGTACGTCGGTCGTGTGGACACGGTGTTGCTGTACGTCAGAAACGTCAGACCCCTGGTGCCGTGTAACCGTGGGAGATTTTCTCCGACATCTCAGTTGCGATGGGAAGTCTGTTCGACAGTGACAATTGAAGTTACCCTCCGCTCTTTGCCCTTGCTTGGTGGGGAGGCTGTCGATGTGGGAGCTGTGTAGCCTCGGTTTTCGCGAGAACTCACCCTTATGGTCCGGCCCTGCCTGCTTTTGCAGAGCCGGTGGGAGATGTGGTAACGTTACAGGGTGGTGTCTGCGATCGGCTGAAGTTTGCCCTCTCCTGTTGGTGCTCTCGAGCAGGTGGGAGATGTGGTAACGTTACAGGGTGGTGTCTGCGATCGGCTGGATTTTGCCCTCTCCTGTTGGTGCTCTCGAGCAGGTGGGAGACGTGGTAACGTTACAGGGTGGTGTCTGCGATCGGCTGGAGTTTGCCCTCTCCTGTTGGTGCTCTCGAGCAGGTGGGAGACGTGGTAATGTGGCAGGGTGGTGTCTGCAGCGGACTATCTCGTTGATTGCTAGACATTTACGCTCAGGGTCTTTATAGATGTTTGTTTTTTTTCTCCCAAGAGTTGGGCTGGGTCCAATACTCTGCTGGATCTGGATTCTCGTACCAGACGGTGATCTGCCCGATCAGGTCTGTGCAAGTTTGGAGTGCTACCTAACATCTCCTTAATTAACTTCCTGAGGAAGTGGAGTTGCTGGCCGGCCTGCCTCGTGATCTGCTGCCTCAGGAAAGGGCATCTGATAAGCTAATGAGCAGGAATTTAATGTTGTTGACTCTCCACCACCCAAAGGCACCTCTGTAGTAACACGCCAAACACTGCAGGGACAAGGAAACCTGACCGTTGGGGTTTTCCCGAGTTCCCCCATGGGGGCTGCCTCTCCCCCTAAGGCCTGCCAGCAGTCTGTTTCTGCCACCACATTCGAGCAGCTGAATGCCATCTGGTAGCTCTGGGCGTGAACTCGCTGGGGGTTTGAAGAGCGGAGGGAGAGGGTGCTGGTCTTAAACCCTATCGAACATTGAAAAGTCTGTATAGAGTGGATGTGGAGAGGATGTTTCCTGTAGTGGGGAGTCCAGGACCAGAGGACACAGAGAGAGTGGATGTGGAGAGGATGTTTCCTATAGTGGGGGAGTCTAGGACCAGAGGACACAGATAGAGTGGATGTGGAGAGGATGTTTCCTGTAGTGGGGGAGTCTAGGACC
The DNA here is from genome assembly GCF_030144855.1 of Hypanus sabinus. Taxonomy (NCBI): domain Eukaryota; kingdom Metazoa; phylum Chordata; class Chondrichthyes; order Myliobatiformes; family Dasyatidae; genus Hypanus; species Hypanus sabinus. Next base: position 16,805 of record NW_026780509.1, on the reverse strand, counting down.
AGAGGACACAGACAGAGTGGATGTGGAGAGGATGTTTCCTATAGTGGGGGAGTCTGGGACCAGAGGACACAGATAGAGTGGATGTGGAGAGGATGTTTCCTGTAGTGGGGGAGTCTTGGACCACAGATAGAGTGGATGTGGAGAGGATGTTTCCTGTAGTGGGGGAGTCTAGGACCAGAGGACACAGATAGAGTGGATGTGGAGAGGATGTTTCCTGTAGTGGGGGAGTCTAGGACCAGAGGACACAGATAGAGTGGATGTGGAGAGGATGTTTCCTGTAGTGGGGGAGTCTAGGACCAGAGGACACAGATAGAGTGGATGTGGAGAGGATGTTTCCTGTAGTGGGGGAGTCCAGGACCAGAGGACACAGATAGAGTGGATGTGGAGAGGATGTTTACTATAGTGGGGAGTCTAGGACCACAGATAGAGTGGATGTTTTCTATAGTGGGGGAGTCTAGGACCAGAGGACACAGATGGAGTGGATGTGGAGAGGATGTTTCCTGTAGTGGGGGAGTCTAGGACCAGAGGACACAGATAGAGTGGATGTTTTCTATAGTGGGGGAGTCTAGGACCAGAGGACACAGATGGAGTGGATGTGGAGAGGATGTTTCCTATAGTGGGGGAGTCTGGGACCAGAGGACACAGATAGAGTGGATGTTTTCTATAGTGGGGGAGTCTAGGACCAGAGGACACAGATGGAGTGGATGTGGAGAGGATGTTTCCTATAGTGGGGGAGTCTAGGACCAGAGGACACAGATAGAGTGGATGTGGAGAGGATGTTTACTATAGTGGGGGAGTCTAGGACCAGAGGACACAGATGGAGTGGATGTGGAGAGGATGTTTCCTGTAGTGGGGAGTCTAGGACCAGAGAACACAGATAGAGTGGATGTGGAGAGGATGTTTCCTGTAGTGGGGAGTCTAGGACCAGAGGACACAGATAGAGTGGATGTGGAGAAGATGTTTCCTATAGTGGGGGAGTCTAGGACCAGAGGACACAGATAGAGTGGATGAGGAGAGGATGTTTCCTATAGTGGGGGAGTCTACGACCAGAGGACACAGATAGAGTGGATGTGGAGAGGGTGTTTCCTATAGTGGGGGAGTCTAGGACAAGAGGACGCAGATAGAGTGGATGTGGAGAGGATGTTTCCTATAGTGGGGGAGTCTAGGACCAGAGGACACAGATAGAGTGGATATGGAGAGGATGTTTCCTATAGTGGGGGAGTCGAGGACCAGAGGACACAGATAGAGTAGATGTGGAAAGGATGTTTACTATAGTGGCGGAGTCTAGGACCAGAGAACACAGATAGAGTGGATATGGAGAGGATGTTTCCTGTAGTGGGGGAGTCTAGGACCAGAGGACACAGATAGAGTGGATGTGGAGAGGATGTTTCCTATAGTGGGGGAGTCTAGGACCAGAGGACACAGATAGAGTGGATGTGGAGAGGATGTTTCCTGTAGTGGGGGAGTCTTGGACCACAGATAGAGTGGATGTGGAGAGGATGTTTCCTGTAGTGGGGGAGTCTAGGACCAGAGGACACAGATAGAGTGGATGTGGAGAGGATGTTTCCTGTAGTGGGGGAGTCTAGGACCAGAGGACACAGATAGAGTAGATGTGGAGAGGATGTTTCCTGTAGTGGGGGAGTCTAGACCAGAGGACACAGATAGAGTGGATGTGGAGAGGATGTTTCCTGTAGTGGGGGAGTCCAGGACCAGAGGACACAGATAGAGTGGATGTGGAGAGGATGTTTACTATAGTGGGGGAGTCTAGGACCACAGATAGAGTGGATGTTTTCTATAGTGGGGGAGACTAGGACCAGAGGACACAGATAGAGTGGATGTGGAAAGGATGTTTACTATAGTGGGGGAGTCTAGGACCAGAGGACACAGATAGAGTGGATGTTTTCTATAGTGGGGGAGTCTAGGACCAGAGGACACAGATGGAGTGGATGTGGAGAGGATGTTTCCTATAGTGGGGGAGTCTAGGACCAGAGGACACAGATAGAGTGGATGTGGAGAGGATGTTTACTATAGTGGGGGTGTCTAGGACCAGAGGACACAGATAGAGCGGATGTTTTCTATAGTGGGGGAGTCTAGGACCAGAGGACACAGATGGAGTGGATGTGGAGAGGATGTTTCCTGTAGTGGGGGAGTCTAGGACCAGAGGACACAGATAGAGTGGATGTGGAGAGGGTGTTTCCTATAGTGGGGGAGTCTAGGACAAGAGGACGCAGATAGAGTGGATGTGGAGAGGATGTTTCCTATAGTGGGGGAGTGTAGGACCAGAGGACACAGATGGTGTGGATGTGGAGAGGATGTTTCCTGTAGTGGGGGAGTCTAGGATCAGAGGACACAGATAGAGTGGATGTGGAGAGGATGTTTCCTGTAGTGGGGGAGTCTAGGACCAGAGGACACAGATAGAGTGGATGTGGAGAGGATGTTTCCTGTAGTGGGGGAGTCTAGGACCAGAGGACACAGATAGAGTGGATGTGGAGAGGATGTTTCCTGTAGTGGGGGAGTCTAGGACCAGAGGACACAGATAGAGTGGATGTGGAGAGGATGTTTCCTGTAGTGGGGGAGTCTAGGACCAGAGGACACAGATAGAGTGGATGTGGAGAGGATGTTTCCTGTAGTGGGGGAGTCTAGGACCAGAGGACACAGATAGAGTGGATGTGGAGAGGATGTTTCCTGTAGTGGGGGAGTCCAGGACCAGAGGACACAGATAGAGTGGATGTGGAGAGGATGTTTACTATAGTGGGGGAGTCTAGGACCACAGATAGAGTGGATGTTTTCTATAGTGGGGGAGTCTAGGACCAGAGGACACAGATGGAGTGGATGTGGAGAGGATGTTTCCTGTAGTGGGGGAGTCTAGGACCAGAGGACACAGATAGAGTGGATGTTTTCTATAGTGGGGGAGTCTAGGACCAGAGGACACAGATGGAGTGGATGTGGAGAGGATGTTTCCTATAGTGGGGGAGTCTGGGACCAGAGGACACAGATAGAGTGGATGTGGAAAGGATGTTTACTATAGTGGGGGAGTCTAGGACCAGAGGACACAGATAGAGTGGATGTTTTCTATAGTGGGGGAGTCTAGGACCAGAGGACACAGATGGAGTGGATGTGGAGAGGATGTTTCCTATAGTGGGGGAGTCTAGGACCAGAGGACACAGATAGAGTGGATGTGGAGAGGATGTTTACTATAGTGGGGGAGTCTAGGACCAGAGGACACAGATGGAGTGGATGTGGAGAGGATGTTTCCTGTAGTGGGGGAGTCTAGGACCAGAGGACACAGATAGAGTGGATGTGGAGAGGATGTTTCCTGTAGTGGGGGAGTCTAGGACCAGAGGACACAGATAGAGTGGATGTGGAGAAGATGTTTCCTATAGTGGGGGAGTCTAGGACCAGAGGACACAGATAGAGTGGATGAGGAGAGGATGTTTCCTATAGTGGGGGAGTCTACGACCAGAGGACACAGATAGAGTGGATGTGGAGAGGGTGTTTCCTATAGTGGGGGAGTCTAGGACAAGAGGACGCAGATAGAGTGGATGTGGAGAGGATGTTTCCTATAGTGGGGGAGTCTAGGACCAGAGGACACAGATAGAGTGGATATGGAGAGGATGTTTCCTATAGTGGGGGAGTCGAGGACCAGAGGACACAGATAGAGTAGATGTGGAAAGGATGTTTACTATAGTGGCGGAGTCTAGGACCAGAGAACACAGATAGAGTGGATATGGAGAGGATGTTTCCTGTAGTGGGGGAGTCTAGGACCAGAGGACACAGATAGAGTGGATGTGGAGAGGATGTTTCCTATAGTGGGGGAGTCTAGGACCAGAGGACACAGATAGAGTGGATGTGGAGAGGATGTTTCCTGTAGTGGGGGAGTCTTGGACCACAGATAGAGTGGATGTGGAGAGGATGTTTCCTGTAGTGGGGGAGTCTAGGACCAGAGGACACAGATAGAGTGGATGTGGAGAGGATGTTTCCTGTAGTGGGGGAGTCTAGGACCAGAGGACACAGATAGAGTAGATGTGGAGAGGATGTTTCCTGTAGTGGGGGAGTCTAGGACCAGAGGACACAGATAGAGTGGATGTGGAGAGGATGTTTCCTGTAGTGGGGGAGTCCAGGACCAGAGGACACAGATAGAGTGGATGTGGAGAGGATGTTTACTATAGTGGGGGAGTCTAGGACCACAGATAGAGTGGATGTTTTCTATAGTGGGGGAGTCTAGGACCAGAGGACACAGATGGAGTGGATGTGGAGAGGATGTTTCCTGTAGTGGGGGAGTCTAGGACCAGAGGACACAGATAGAGTGGATGTTTTCTATAGTAGGGGAGTCTAGGACCAGAGGACACAGATGGAGTGGATGTGGAGAGGATGTTTCCTATAGTGGGGGAGTCTGGGACCAGAGGACACAGATAGAGTGGATGTGGAAAGGATGTTTACTATAGTGGGGGAGTCTAGGACCAGAGGACACAGATAGAGTGGATGTTTTCTATAGTGGGGGAGTCTAGGACCAGAGGACACAGATGGAGTGGATGTGGAGAGGATGTTTCCTATAGTGGGGGAGTCTAGGACCAGAGGACACAGATAGAGTGGATGTGGAGAGGATGTTTACTATAGTGGGGGTGTCTAGGACCAGAGGACACAGATAGAGCGGATGTTTTCTATAGTGGGGGAGTCTAGGACCAGAGGACACAGATAGAGTGGATGTGGAGAGGATGTTTCCTGTAGTGGGGGAGTCTAGGACCAGAGGACACAGATAGAGTGGATGTGGAGAGGATGTTTCCTGTAGTGGGGGAGTCCAGGACCAGAGGACACAGATAGAGTGGATGTGGAGAGGATGTTTACTATAGTGGGGGAGTCTAGGACCACAGATAGAGTGGATGTTTTCTATAGTGGGGGAGTCTAGGACCAGAGGACACAGATGGAGTGGATGTGGAGAGGATGTTTCCTGTAGTGGGGGAGTCTAGGACCAGAGGACACAGATAGAGTGGATGTTTTCTATAGTGGGGGAGTCTAGGGCCAGAGGACACAGATGGAGTGGATGTGGAGAGGATGTTTCCTATAGTGGGGGAGTCTGGGACCAGAGGACACAGATAGAGTGGATGTGGAAAGGATGTTTACTATAGTGGGGGAGTCTAGGACCAGAGGACACAGATAGAGTGGATGTTTTCTATAGTGGGGGAGTCTAGGACCAGAGGACACAGATGGAGTGGATGTGGAGAGGATGTTTCCTATAGTGGGGGAGTCTAGGACCAGAGGACACAGATAGAGTGGATGTGGAGAGGATGTTTACTATAGTGGGGGTGTCTAGGACCAGAGGACACAGATAGAGCGGATGTTTTCTATAGTGGGGGAGTCTAGGACCAGAGGACACAGATGGAGTGGATGTGGAGAGGATGTTTCCTGTAGTGGGGGAGACTAGGACCAGAGGACACAGACAGAGTGGATGTGGAGAGGATGTTTCCTATAGTGGGGGAGTCTGGGACCAGAGGACACAGATAGAGTGGATGTGGAGAGGATGTTTCCTGTAGTGGGGGAGTCTTGGACCACAGATAGAGTGGATGTGGAGAGGATGTTTCCTGTAGTGGGGGAGTCTAGGACCAGAGGACACAGATAGAGTGGATTTGGAGAGGATGTTTCCTGTAGTGGGGGAGTCCAGGACCAGAGGACACAGATAGAGTGGATGTGGAGAGGATGTTTACTATAGTGGGGGAGTCTAGGACCACAGATAGAGTGGATGTTTTCTATAGTGGGGGAGTCTAGGACCAGAGGACACAGATGGAGTGGATGTGGAGAGGATGTTTCCTGTAGTGGGGGAGTCTAGGACCAGAGGACACAGATGGAGTGGATGTGGAGAGGATGTTTCCTATAGTGGGGGAGTCTGGGACCAGAGAACACAGATAGAGTGGATGTGGAAAGGATGTTTACTATAGTGGGGGAGTCTAGGACCAGAGGACACAGATAGAGTGGATGTTTTCTATAGTGGGGGAGTCTAGGACCAGAGGACACAGATGGAGTGGATGTGGAGAGGATGTTTCCTATAGTGGGGGAGTCTAGGACCAGCGGACACAGTGGATGTGGAGAGGATGTTTACTATAGTGGGGGAGTCTAGGACCAGAGGACACAGATGGAGTGGATGTGGAGAGGATGTTTCCTGTAGTGGGGGAGTCTAGGACCAGAGGACACAGATAGAGTGGATGTGGAGAGGATGTTTCCTGTAGTGGGGGAGTCTAGGACCAGAGGACACAGATAGAGTGGATGTGGAGAAGATGTTTCCTATAGTGGGGGAGTCTAGGACCAGAGGACACAGATAGAGTGGATGAGGAGAGAATGTTTCCTATAGTGGGGGAGTCTACGACCAGAGGACACAGATAGAGTGGATGTGGAGAGGGTGTTTCCTATAGTGGGGGAGTCTAGGACAAGAGGACGCAGATAGAGTGGATGTGGAGAGGATGTTTCCTATAGTGGGGGAGTGTAGGACCAGAGGACACAGATGGTGTGGATGTGGAGAGGATGTTTCCTGTAGTGGGGGAGTCTAGGACCAGAGGACAGAGATAGAGTGGATATGGAGAGGATGTTTCCTATAGTGGGGGAGTCGAGGACCAGAGGACACAGATAGAGTGGATGTGGAAAGGATGTTTACTATAGTGGCGGAGTCTAGGACCAGAGAACACAGATAGAGTGGATATGGAGAGGATGTTTCCTGTAGTGGGGGAGTCTAGGACCAGAGGACACAGATAGAGTGGATGTGGAGAGGATGGTTCCTATAGTGGGGGAGTCTAGGACCAGAGGACACAGATAGAGTGGATGTGGAGAGGATGTTTCCTGTAGTGGGGGAGTCTTGGACCACAGATAGAGTGGATGTGGAGAGGATGTTTCCTGTAGTGGGGGAGTCTAGGACCAGAGGACACAGATAGAGTGGATGTGGAGAGGATGTTTCCTGTAGTGGGGGAGTCTAGGACCAGAGGACACAGATAGAGTGGATGTGGAGAGGATGTTTCCTGTAGTGGGGGAGTCTAGGACCAGAGGACACAGATAGAGTGGATGTGGAGAGGATGTTTCCTGTAGTGGGGGAGTCCAGGACCAGAGGACACAGATAGAGTGGATGTGGAGAGGATGTTTACTATAGTGGGGGAGTCTAGGACCACAGATAGAGTGGATGTTTTCTATAGTGGGGGAGTCTAGGACCAGAGGACACAGATGGAGTGGATGTGGAGAGGATGTTTCCTGTAGTGGGGGAGTCTAGGACCAGAGGACACAGATAGAGTGGATGTTTTCTATAGTGGGGGAGTCTAGGACCAGAGGACACAGATGGAGTGGATGTGGAGAGGATGTTTCCTATAGTGGGGGAGTCTGGGACCAGAGGACACAGATAGAGTGGATGTGGAAAGGATGTTTACTATAGTGGGGGAGTCTAGGACCAGAGGACACAGATGGAGTGGATGTGGAGAGGATGTTTCCTATAGTGGGGGAGTCTAGGACCAGAGGACACAGATAGAGTGGATGTGGAGAGGATGTTTACTATAGTGGGGGAGTCTAGGACCAGAGGACACAGATAGAGTGGATGTTTTCTATAGTGGAGGAGTCTAGGACCAGAGGACACAGATGGAGTGGATGTGGAGAGGATGTTTCCTGTAGTGGGGGAGTCTAGGACCAGAGGACAGAGATAGAGTGGGATATGGAGAGGATGTTTCCTATAGTAGGGGAGTCGAGGACCAGAGGACACAGATAGAGTGGATGTGGAAAGGATGTTTACTATAGTGGCGGAGTCTAGGACCAGAGGACACAGATAGAGTGGATATGGAGAGGATGTTTCCTGTAGTGGGGGAGTCTACGACCAGAGGACACAGATAGAGTGGATGTGGAGAGGATGTTTCCTATAGTGGGGGAGTCTAGGACCAGAGGACACAGATAGAGTGGATGTGGAGAGGAAGTTTCCTATAGTGGGGGAGTGTAGGACCAGAGGACACAGATAGAGTGGATGTGGAGAGGATGTTTTCTATAGTGGGGGAGTCTAGGACCAGAGGACACAGATGGAGTGGATGTGGAGAGGATGTTTCCTATAGTGGGGGAGTCTAGGACCAGAGGACACAGATAGAGTGGATGTGGAGAGGATGTTTCCTGTAGTGGGGGAGTCTAGGACCAGAGGACACAGATAGAGTGGATGTGGAGTGGATGTTTCCTATAGTGGGGGAGTCCAGGACCAGAGGACACAGAGTGGATATGGAGAGGATGTTTCCTATAGTGGGGGAGTCTAGGACCAGAGGACACAGATAGAGTGGATGTGGAGAGGATGTTTCCTATAGTGGGGGGAGTCTAGGACCAGAGGACACAGAGTGGATATGGAGAGGATGTTTCCTATAGTGGGGGAGTCTAGGACCAGAGGACACAGATAGAGTGGATGTGGAGAGGATGTTTCCTATAGTGGGGGAGTCTAGGACCAGAGGACACAGATAGAGTGGATTGGAGAGGATGTTTCCTGTAGTGGGTGAGTCTAGGACCAGAGGACACAGATAGAGTGGATGTGGAGAGGATGTTTTCTATAGTGGGGGAGTCTAGGACCAGAGGACACAGATGGAGTGGATGTGGAGAGGATGTTTCCTATAGTGGGGGAGTCTAGGACCAGAGGACACAGATAGAGTGGATGTGGAGAGGATGTTTCCTGTAGTGGGTGAGTCTAGGACCAGAGGACACAGAGTGGATGTGGAGAGGATGTTTCCTATAGTGGGGGAGTCTAGGACCAGAGGACACAGATAGAGTGGATGTGGAGTGGATGTTTCCTATAGTGGGGGAGTCTAGGACCAGAGGACACAGATAGAGTGGATGTGGAGTGGATGTTTCCTATAGTGGGGGAGTCCAGGACCAGAGGACACAGAGTGGATATGGAGAGGATGTTTCCTATAGTGGGGGAGTCTAGGACCAGAGGACACAGATAGAGTGGATGTGGAGAGGATGTTTCCTATAGTGGGGGAGTCTAGGACCAGAGGACACAGAGTGGATATGGAGAGGATGTTTCCTATAGTGGGGGAGTCTAGGACCAGAGGACACAGATAGAGTGGATGTGGAGAGGATGTTTCCTATAGTGGGGGAGTCTAGGACCAGAGGACACAGATAGAGTGGATATGGAGAGGATGTTTCCTGTAGTGGGTGAGTCTAGGACCAGAGGACACAGAGTGGATGTGGAGAGGATGTTTCCTATAGTGGGGGAGTCTAGGACCAGAGGACACAGATAGAGTGGATGTGGAGTGGATGTTTCCTATAGTGGGGGAGTCCAGGACCAGAGGACACAGAGTGGATATGGAGAGGATGTTTCCTATAGTGGGGGAGTCTAGGACCAGAGGACACAGATAGAGTGGATGTGGAGAGGATGTCTCCTGTAGTGGGGGAGTCTAGGACCAGAGGACACAGATAGAGTGGATGTGGAGAGGATGTTTCCTGTAGTGGGGGAGTCTAGGACCAGAGGACACAGATAGAGTGGATGTGGAGAGGATGTTTCCTATAATGGGGGAGTCTAGGACCAGAGGACACAGACAGAGTGGATGTGGAGAGGATGTTTCCTGTAGTGGGGGAGTCTAGGACCAGAGGACACAGATAGAGTGGATGTGGAGAGGATGTTTCCTGTATTGGGGGAGTCTAGGACCAGAGGACACAGAGTGGATGTGGAGAGGATGTTTCCTATAGTGGGGAGTCTAGGACCAGAGGACACAGATAGAGTGGATGTGGAGAGGATGTTTCCTATAGTGGGGGAGTCTAGGACCAGAGGACACAGACAGAGTGGATGTGGAGAGGATGTTTCCTGTAGTGGGGGAATCTAGGACCAGAGGACACAGATAGAGTGGATGTGGAGAGGATGTTTCCTGTATTGGGGGAGTCTAGGACCAGAGGACACAGAGTGGATGTGGAGAGGATGTTTCCTATAGTGGGGAGTCTAGGACCAGAGGACACAGATAGAGTGGATGTGGAGAGGATGTTTCCTATAGTGGGGGAGTCTAGGACCAGAGGACACAGACAGAGTGGATGTGGAGAGGATGTTTCCTGTAGTGGGGGAGTCTAGGACCAGAGGACACAGATAGAGTGGATGTGGAGAGGATGTTTCCTATAATGGGGGAGTCTAGGACCAGAGGACACAGATAGAGTGGATGTGGAGAGGATGTTTCCTATAATGGGGGAGTCTAGGACCAGAGGACACAGATAGAGTGGATGTGGAGAGGATGTTTCCTATAGTGGGGGAGTCTAGGACCAGAGGACACAGATAGAGTGGATGTGGAGAGGATGTTTCCTATAGTGGGGGAGTCTAGGATCAGAGGACACAGATAGAGTGGATGTGGAGAGGATGTTTCCTATAGTGGGGGAGTCTAGGACCAGAGGACACAGACAGAGTGGATGTGGAGAGGATGTTTCCTGTAGTGGGGGAGTCTAGGACCAGAGGACACAGATAGAGTGGATGTGGAGAGGATGTTTCCTGTATTGGGGGAGTCTAGGACCAGAGGACACAGAGTGGATGTGGAGATGATGTTTCCTATAGTGGGGGAGTCTAGGACCAGAGGACACAGATAGAGTGGATGTGGAGAGGATGTTTCCTATAGTGGGGAAGTCTAGGACCAGAGGACACAGATAGAGTGGATGTGGAGAGGATGTTTCCTGTATTGGGGGAGTCTAGGACCAGAGGACACAGAGTGGATGTGGAGAGGATGTTTCCTATAGTGGGGAGTCTAGGACCAGAGGACACAGATAGAGTGGATGTGGAGAGGATGTTTCCTATAGTGGGGGAGTCTAGGACCAGAGGACACAGATAGAGTGGATGTGGAGAGGATGTTTCCTGTAGTGGGGGAGTCTAGGACCAGAGGACACAGATAGAGTGGATGTGGAGAGGATGTTTCCTGTAGTGGGGGAGTCTAGGACCAGAGGACACAGATAGAGTGGATGTGGAGAGGATGTTTCCTATAATGGGGGAGTCTAGGACCAGAGGACACAGAGAGAGTGGATGTGGAGAGGATGTTTCCTGTACTGGGGGAGTCTAGGACCAGAGGACACAGATAGAGTGGATGTGGAGAGGATGTTTCCTATAATGGGGGAGTCTAGGACCAGAGGACACAGATAGAGTGGATGTGGAGAGGATGTTTCCTATAATGGGGGAGTCTAGGACCAGAGGACACAGATAGAGTGGATGTGGAGAGGATGTTTCCTATAATGGGGGAGTCTAGGACCAGAGGACACAGATAGAGTGGATGTGGAGAGGATGTTTCCTATAGTGGGGGAGTCTAGGACCAGAGGACACAGATAGAGTGGATGTGGAGAGGATGTTTCCTGTAGTGAGGGAGTCTAGGACCAGAGGACACAGATAGAGTGGATGTGGAGAGGATGTTTCCTATAGTGGGGGAGTCTAGGACCAGAGGGACACAGGTAGAGTGGATGTGGAGAGGATGTTTCCTGTAGTGGGGGAGTCTAGGACCAGAGGACACAGATAGAGTGGATGTGGAGAGGATGTTTCCTATAGTGGGGGAGTCTGGGACCAGAGGACACAGATAGAGGGGATGTGGAGAGGATGTTTCCTATAGTGGGGGAGTCTAGGACCAGAGGTAGTGACAGAGAAGTGGCGGGGAACGGAAGTCAGTAAGGCGGCCGGCGAGTTTCCCTCATTTGGAAAGTCTGGGGCGACGGGAAACCTGGCCGCAACGATTCAGAATTGAGCAGAGGCACACCGATAATAGGATGATGGAGTGAGATGGACTTTTGGAGGAGGGAAGAGTCGGCAGAATACCATGAAGTCGAATATCCTCTATTGTTTGATATTTTCTGTTCTCTGCATTTTTACAGGGGTCTTGAGACGGTCCTCGTGTGGGGGCTGGGGAGATTTGGCGGGGGCTGGGGGTGTCTCTGATGGTGGGGGTAATGGGAGAACTGTTAGGTTTCCGGTTTTCTAATCCCTCTCCACTCTTTTTTTGCATGTCATCCATTTCTTGCTCCGTGTGACCAGAACTCCCAGCGGAAGAAGGTATGTGTGACTCTCACTGTCTGCTTGATACACCTGCAGTGCATCGGGGTACAGCGTTGAACTTCTCCCCTCCCTCCACCTGGTGGATGGGGGAGAGTCAGTCACATAGCACAAAAAGATCCTCCCCTGGCAGCTCTTTCCACAGACAGACCACCCGTATCCCTCTAAACCTTTCCTATCCGTGTCCCTGTCCGAGTGTTGTTAATGTACCTGCCTTGACCACTTCCTCCGGCAGCTCCTTCCACAGACGGACCACCCGTATCCCTCTGAACCTTTCCTATCCGTGTCCCTGTCCGAGTGGCGTTAATGTACCTGCCTCGACCACTTCCTCCGGCAGCTCCTTCCACAGACGGACCACCCGTACCCCTCTAAACCTTTCCTATCCGTGTCCCTGTCCGAGTGTCGTTAATGTACCCGCCTCGACCACTTCCTCCGGCAGCTCCTTCCACAGACGGACCACCCGTATCCCTCTAAACCTTTCCTATCCGTGTCCCTGTCCGAGTGTCGTTAATGTACCCGCCTCGACCACTTCCTCCGGCAGCTCCTTCCACAGACGGACCACCCGTATCCCTCTAAACCTTTCCTATCCGTGTCCCTGTCCGAGTGTCGTTAATGTACCTGCCTCGACCGCTTCCCCTGGCAGTTCAGGCCACCCTCTGGGTGAAAAAAATTGCCCCTTGTGGTCCCTTATTAAATCTCTTCCCCCTCTCACCTGGGCCCTCTGGTTCTTGGTTCCCTGACCCTGGGGGAAAAGTCTGTGTACATTCCCCCTGTCTGTGCCCCTCGTGGTTTTACACTCCTCTGTCAGGTCACCCCTACGCTCCAGGGCATAAAGTCCCAACCTGCCCGACCTCTCTCCGTAACCCAGTCCGTCAGGTCCTGGTGACCGCCGTTCAGTCTCCCTCTGCACTCTTTCCATTTTAACCGCATCCTTCCGAGAGCAGGCCGAGCAAAACTGTACCTGGTGTGGCCTCACCGACATCTTCGGATTAATATCGCCTCTCCTGTACTCCGTGAGAGAACCCTGGCTGTTTGCTCTGGAGGGAGGATGGAGTAACGAGGGACGGGACCGAGCCTTTCGCCTGTGAGTGGAAACGGAGTCCTCCAGCAGCAGCCGGACCTCACCGAAAACCAGGACTGAGAGGGGCGGAAGGGATTTGTTCATTCTGTCAGGGGTTACAGCTGGAAACTGATAGGATGCAAAACTGGGCTGAGAAGTGGCAGATGGAGTTCGACCCAGATAAGTGTGAGGTGGTTCATTTTGGTCGGTCAAATATGATGGCAGAATATAGTATTAATGGTAAGACAGTGTGGAGGATCAGAGGGATCTTGGGGTCCGAGTCCATAGGACGCTCAAAGCAGCTGCACAGTTTGACTCTGTGGTTAAGAAGGCGTACGGTCCATTGGTCTTCATCAATCGTGGAACTGAATTTAGGAGCCGAGAGGTGATGTTGCAGCTATATAGGACCCTGGTCAGACCCCACTTGGAGTACTGTGCTCAGTTCCGGTCGCCTCACTACAGGAAGGATGCGGAAGCCATAGAAAGGGTGCAGAGGAGATTTACAAGGATGTTGCCTGGATCGGGGAGCATGCCTTATGAGAATAGGCTGAGTGAACTCGGCCTTTTCTCCTCGGAGTGACGGAGGATGGGAGGTGACCTGACAGAGGTGTACAAGATGAAGAGAGGCATTGATTGTGTGAATAGTCAATGCTTTTCCCCAGGGCTGAAATGGTCGCCACAAGAGGACACAGGTTTAAGGTGCTGGGGACTAGGTACGGAGGAGATGTCAGGGGGAAGTTCTTTACTCAGAGAGTGGTGAGTGCGTGGAATGGGCTGCTGGCGACAGTGGTGGAGATGGACACGACAGGGTCTTTTAAGAGACTTTTGGATGGGTACATGGAGCTTAGAAAAATAGAGGGCCATGGGTAAGCCTGGTAATTTCTCAGGTGAGGACATGTTCGGCACAGCATTGTGGGCCGAAGGGCCTGTATTGTGCTGCAGGCTTCTCGACCACGGAGATTGCACCCTCGTCCCGCACACGCAATGCTGGAGAAGCTCAGCAGGTCGGGGCAGCGTCGATAGAAGAGAATAAACGTTCCAGATCTCGGGCCGAGCCTCTTCTTCGGGACTCGAAAGGAAGGAGGTGGGGGGGAAGATGACGGAATAAAAAAGTGTGGGGGCGAGGGGAAGGAGGGCAGCTAGGAGATGAGTGAAGCCAGGTGGGGCGGGAGAGGTAAAGGGCTGGAGAGGAGAGCGGACCGTAGGAGAAGGGGGAAGGCGGAGGGAACTGGGGGGGGGCAGGGGGCGTGAGAGGAGAGGGGGAGGGAATCTTTTGTCACTGGAAGGAGAAGTCGGTATCCGGGGGGGGCATGATAGGTGGCGTGACAGGAGAGGAGAGGGGGAGGGATTTTTTGAGAAATCGGTATCCATGCCAGCAGGTTGGAGGGTTCCCAGGTGCTGCACCCCCCCCCCCACCCTGAGGGTGACCACGCCCTGGCACAAGAGGAGGTCACGGAGGGATGGGAATCGGAATTAAAAAGTTTGGCCGCCAGGAAGTTCTGATTTCGGGAGAGGAGTCACTCGAGGAAGCAGGCCCCCGACTCCCCCAACGTACGACGGGTCCTCGCCGACGCGTCGGGAGCACCGGGGCACGATCGATGGCCCGAGCAGACTGGCAGGCGTGAAGCGTCGCCTCACCTGGAGGGGCCGTCCGGGGCCCCCCGAACGGAGGAGAGGGAGGGGGGCGAACGGGCAGGTGAAGGTTTTGGCCTCCAGCAGGGGACAAGGCGAGGGAAGGATCACAGAGGGAGTTGGGGGAGACGGTACTGGTATTTTTTAGCAGTAACATCCCTTTGGAGAAAGCGGTGAGTGATGTGTTGGTTGAGGAGGCTGACGGACTCAGTGGTAGGTGAGGACAAGAGGATCTCTTCCCACCGATAGATGGGGGTGAGCGTGGACAATTGGGAAACGGAGGAGGCCTCTGTAGTGGAGGACCGGAAACCTCGATCTTTAAGAGAGGAGGACGCCTCTGATGCCCCGGAACGGAGAGCCACGCCCCGGGAACAGATGCGGCTGAGGCGAAGGAACTGAGAGAAGGGAATAGCATTCGCACAGGAGATGGGTGGGAAGGGCTGTCGTCCAGGAGGGTTGTACAAGATGCCGCTCGCTAGGCCGTCTCCAGAGATGGAGAGATCGAGAAAAGGGGAGGGAGCTGTCAGAAATGGAGCAAGAGGGCTTCAGGGCAGGGTGGAAGTTGGAGGCAAAGTTGACGGAATTGACGAGCTCAGCGCAGATTGGGACTGTCCTGCGTAGCCAGCGAAAAGGCAGGCATAGCTGGGGCCCACGTGCGTCCCCGCGGGTACCCCTCGAGACCGGAGGAGCAGGAGGCAAGATTGCCAGAGGGAGGAGGGTGGCGCTGGAGGTTGTTTTACTGAGAAAGATCTGGAGAGCTTTAAGGACAGAGGAGTTTTGGGACCAGATGTCCGTGGTGAAAGTGAGGGGATTGAGAGCATGAGGAGTGTCGTGGGTGTAGGTGGGAAGGGACTGACCCCGGGGGGAGGGGGGGTAGAACGCAGTCGAGGCCAGTGGGAGAGGACTGTCTGTGTAGGCCGGTACGCAAGCCGGGACAGTACGGTACTGAGAGAAGCAGGCTTCCTCCTCCACGCCGCCAAGGAACGGCAGAGACCGATCCGGTTGCCAGTCAGCGTTGGACATAATTTTGGACGGCCAAAGGGACTCCAGCTCCAGATTTTTCCCTCGGGGTTCGCCCCCGAAGCCTCCCCCGCCAGTGGGTCCGGCCGCTGGGCAGCGGGGGGTTCGAGATCAGAGTTTCCCTTCCAGACAAGCTGCCGACCGCGGCCGACGAGCCCCGTAACCCGACTTTCGGTAGAAATGGCTCAGTGGAGGCCGGGAGCTGGACGTGGTTGTCCGAGACTGTGTGAGGCTCACGCCATTGGGCCTGTTTCGAGGGAGCTTGTCCTCACTGCCTGGCCTCGGCTGTGACGACCTGCAGGAACCCTCTTATCGATCGGTTTCCGGCCCAAGAGCACGTGAGGCCAGTTGACCCGTGCCCTGGGACGCCAGCACCTCGAGGCCGTTTTGCTGTCTCAGTCAACACGGTTCGATCTGCGCCGTCGCAATTTCCCGCAGCGGTTTGCCAGTCCGCCGGGGGGGGGGGGGGGGGGGGTGAGGAATTAAATTCCCGGGGACAAAGTGGGGGTGGAGCGAGGTATTGTTCACGGGAGGGGAGGGGCTGAAGTTCTCACCACGTTTACATTGAGGGAAACTGAAGAACAGTGGGGCGGGGAGGCGGGAATCAAGGCCCAAAGGTGACCCACCATTCACATCTCTGATCTGTAGCATTGGGCAGGGATGTTTCTCTAATTGTAATGATTCCTTCTCGCCCCCCACCCCCCCCCCCCGCCACTTCTCCTCCCTCACTCCCCTCCCTTCACTCTCCTCCCCTTCCCTCACCTCACTCCCCTCCACTCCTCACTCCCCTCTCCTCACCTCCCCTCCCTTCCCTCTCCTCACTCCCCTCCCTTCCCACTCCTCACTCCCCCTCTCCTCACTCCCCTCCCTTCCCTCTCCTCACTCCCCTCCCTTCCCTCTCCTCACTCCCCCTCCCTTCCCACTCCTCACTCCACTCCCTTCCCACTCCTCACTCCCCTCCCTTCCCTCTCCTCACTCCCCTCCCTTCCCTCTCCTCACTCCCCTCCCTTCCCTCTCCTCACTCCCCTCCCTTCCCTCTCCTCACTCCCCTCCCTTCCTCTCCTCACTCCCCTCCCTTCCCTCTCCTCACTCCCCTCC
>NW_026780507.1:0-33445 GCF_030144855.1 Hypanus sabinus | reverse complement strand
TATGTAGTTTTTGGAGAAGCAATTAGATTAGGTAAATTACCACAATCATTTTATAAAGCTTCTATCTCTTTAATTTTAAAAAAGGACAAAGATCCTACTGATCGTGCAGGTTATAGACCGATATCCCTGTTGAATGTAGATTCTGAAATCTTTTCCAAGATACTGGCGATGAGGTTGGAGAGGGTATTACCTCAAATTATCTCTGAGGACCAAACTGGATTTATCAACAGCTGTTACTCATTCTTTAAATATTAGGAGATTAATCAATATTGCTTATACTCCTTCATGTAGTAGCCATTTCATTAGATGCTGAGAAAGCATTTGATAGAGTTGAATGGCCATATTTATTTAACTTTCGTCCAATCTTTATATCTTGGATTAAATTGATATATCACACCCCAGTAGTCTCGGTTCTTACTAATAATCAAAGATTTCCCTTTTTTTTTGGCTTATTTCGGGGTACCAGGCGAGGTTGTCCTCTTAGGCCATTGCTATTCGGTATTGCCCTGGAACCTTCAGCAATTGCTATTCGAGAATCACCCTCATCCTCCCCTCTGCCCACTCTCCCTGAACATCCCAACACCTGTCGTCCTCCTCTTGAGACTTCCCACTCCTCACCCTCCCTTAACCCCATGCCAACCCTTGCCATGTCTTCAACATCCCCCCCCCCCCCCGACTGAGGCAGAACGCTCTGTCCTCGGTAAAGCCCTCACCTCAGCGAGTTCCGTGCCCGCCATGATGCTGAACTCTTCTTCTGCCGCCTACGTCTCGGAGCCTACGGCTTCAACAAGGACTCCCCCCTTCCCCCAGTGATGACCCATTCACGCTCCTCCTGGACACCCCCATCGGGCCTTCTGCCTGCTCTCGACCTTTTCATCTCTAGCTGTCGCCGAGACATCAACCGTCTCAACTTCACCACCCCCTCTCCTATTCTAACCTCACTGCCCTCACCATCAGACCTGCAGACAAAGGTGGTGCCGTAGTGGTCTGGTAGACGGACCGCGACCTCACTGAGGCCAAACGGCAGCTCTCCGACACCTCCTCGTACTTACCCCTGCCACAGGACGCCACCAAAAAACATCAATCCACAGTCTCCCGCACCATCTCCACCCTCATCAACTCCGGACACCTTCCTCCCTCAGCCAAAAAACTCATAATTCCCACACCCCGCACAGCTCGGTTTTACCTCCTCCCCAAGATCCACAAGCCTGACTGTCCGGGCAGACCCACAGTTTCAGCCTGCTCCTGCCCCACCGAACTTGTGTCTGCCTACCTGGACTCCATTTTACCCCCCCCCCCCCCCCATAGTTCAGACTCTCCCCACCTACATCCAGGATACATCCCATGCCCTCCACCTCTTCAATAACTTCCAATTCCCCGGCCCCGACCGCTTCATTTTTACCACGGATCTTTATACGCCTCCATCCCCCATCAAGAAGGCCTCAAAGCCCTCCGCTACTTTTTGGATAACAGACCCCAGCACCACCACACTCCTCCGGCTGGCGGAGCTTGTTCTAACTGTAACCCTTACCCAATGTCGAGGGGAAACGGAGATCCAGCCACACACCAAACCCACCTCCCGTTCGCACAGGTGCTGTGAGAATCGAGTTTATGCCTCGCGCCCGCCATCAGTATCAAACCCACAACAAATACCGTTATGACATACACTTTAAAGAGTTTACTAAGATTAAAAGAGTAGTAGGCAATACTATATATATATACAAGGAAAGAAACAAAAGGCGCCAACTTATCAAAGTTCAGTCTGTTTAGTGCACTCGTTGGAGCTCAATCAACGACCCATCCGACCGTCGCACCTGGGGCCACCCCGGTGGTCTTCCGAGCAGTCCAGCGCACGTCCACCTTCCTCGGCGTCTCCCTCACACCCAAAAACCCGCGAAAACCCCTCCCCCAAGTTCCCAGCATCACAAGACACAATAACATTCCCCATTGATTAACAAATGAATACAATTACCAAATCAGCCATTCTAGAGAGAAACACTTATCCGACAAAGAAGCATTCCTGCTCGTAACAAACCAAAGAAGCCATTTTGAGTAACATGCACAGGACATTGTACATAGCTCTCAATAACTTCTCCTTTGGTTCTTCCCGCTTTCTCCAGATCAAGGGTGTAGCCATGGGCCCCAGCTATGCCTGCCTCCTTGTGGGTTATGTGGAACAGTCTATGCTCCAAATCAATACTGGCACCACTCCCCAACTTTTCCTCCGCTACATTGACGACTACATTGGTGCTGTTTCCTGCACCCGTGCTGAGCTCGTCAATTTCATCGACTTTGCTTCTAACTTTCACCCAGCCCTTAAATTCACTTAGTCCATCTCGGACACTTCTCTCCCCTTTCTCGATCTCTCGGTCTCCATCTCTGGAGACAGACCGTCCACTGACATCTTCTACAAACCCACTGACTCCCATAACTACCACGACTATACCTCTTCCCACCCTGCCCAATGCAAAAATGCCATTCCCTATTCCCAGTTCCTCCGTCTCCGCTGCATCTGCTCCCAGGATGTTTCCATTCCAGGACTTCTCAAATGTCCTCTTTCTTTCAGGATCGTGGTTTCCCTTCTGGCATCATCAAAGATGCCTCCACTTCAGCCCTTAACCCATCCTCCCGTCACCACAACAGGGACAGGGTTCCCCTTGTCCTCACCTACCACCCCACCAGCCTCCAGATCCAGCATATTATCCTCCGCAACTTCTGCCACCTTCAACAGGACCCCACCACCCAGCACATCTTTCCCTCCCCTACCCCTCTCAGATTTTCGCAGGGATCGTTCCCTCCGCGACTACCTGGTCCACACTTCCCTCCCCACAGAACTCCCACCCGGCACTTATCCCTGTAAGCGCAAATGCTACACCTGTCCCCACACCTCCCCCGCTACCACCATTCTGGACCCCAGACAGTCCTTCCAGGTGAGGCAACACTTCACCTGCGAGTCTGCTGGAGTCATCTATTGCATCCGGTGGTCCCGGTACGGCCTCCTCTACATCAGCGAGACCCGACGCAGATTGGGGGACCGTTTCGTCGAGCACCTCCGCTCCGTCCATCACAATAGACAGGATCTCCCGATTGCCACCCACTTCAATTCTGCCTCTCATTCCCATCTAGATATGTCCATACATGGCCTCCTCTACTGCCAAGATGAGGCCAAACTCAGGTTGGAGGAGCAACACCTCATCTACCATCTGGGTAGCCTCCAGCCTGGTGGTATGAACATTGAATTCTCCAATTTCCGGTAATTCCCTCCCCCTCCCCCTGTCCCAAGTCCCTCTCTGCCTCTCTCCCCTTTCAACTTTCTGCTTCTTTATCTCTACAGTTATTTCATGCTTATCCCCTCCCTCCCCCCCTTTATCTTTCCTTTGATTGGTATTCCTCTGGGCCCTACCCCCTCCCCTATCTCTATTACTGGGCTTTGGCCCTCTCTCCCCCCGCCCCATTCCTGATGAAGGGTCTCAGACCGAAACGTTGGCTACTCTTTTCTCACGGATGCTGCCTGACCAGCTGAGTTCTTCCAGCGTTGTGTATTACTCGTGGGGTGGAGAAACCTGCGTTATCATTGTCTGCAGACGACTTGTTATTATACATTTCTAACCCTGAGAAATCCATTCCCACAGTTATATCCCCGCTGGCTCAGTTCAGTAATTTTTCTGGTTACAGACTGAACCTTAATAAGAGTGAACTGTTTCCCCGAAATATGCAGTTCCAATTTATGGAAATTTACCGTTTAGATTAGTTACCAATCACTTTATATACTTAGGGGTTAAAATGACCAAAAAAAAAGGATTTATTTCAGGCTGATTTCTTGCCTTTAATTGATTAGATTAAACATTTGTTCACTGAATGGTCACCACTGTCTCTGTCACTGATAGGTCAGATCAACGCTATTAAGATGATTATTTTACCTAAGTTTTTCTATATATATTTCCAAGCGGTACCAATCTTTATTCAAAAATCCTTTTTTTGATAATGTTGATTCAAAAATTTCTTCATATATATGGCAGAATAAAAATCCTAGGTTAGGTAAAAGATATTCACAGAAATCTAGAAAGGAAGACGGACTGGCATTGCCGAAGTTTAGAATTTATTATTGGGCAATCGATACCCGATATATGAAAAGTTAGTTATGGGGCTTGGGTATATCTTCTATTCCTCACTGGGTAAATTTGGAAACCAAATCTGTACAAGGGTTTTCATTTCAGGGACTTCTCTTCCCTTTGCTTTTTCTAAATTGCATAAACAAATTGACAATCCGAAAGTTAAACACACTCTGCGCACATCGTTTCAATTTCGGAAATTCTTTGGGTTGAATCAATTTATTTTAGCAATTCCTATCACATCTAATTTCTTCTTTCCTCCCTCTATTTACGGACCAAGCCTATTTCGCTTTGAAGACTGAAGGTATACTACGATTTTCCAATTTATTTTTGGATAATTGGTTCATGTCCTTTGAACAATTATCTGAAATATAATTTGCCTAGATCCCACTTTTTTTTTTAAAGATATTTACAGATTAGGAACTTTTTAAACACTGTACTTCCTACCTTTCCAAGTCTGGATTTTATGAGTATTTTGGAGAAAATTTTAGAATTAAATCTTTTTCAGAATGCAACTGTTTACAATATAATTATGAAAATACCTTCAGATGTTCCTTATAAAATTAAGAATGATTGGGAAAGGGAAGTTTACTATCCCGATTGAGAAATAGGGGAAAAAATTCTTCAATTAGTTAATTCATCCTCTATATGTTCCAAACATTCATTGATACTGTTTAAAGTTGTGCACAGGGCTCATATGTCCAAGGATAAATTAGCTCGTTATTATTCCCACATAAATCCTATATGTGACAGATGTCATTCTGCAACAGCCTCACTAACTCATAAGTTTCGGTCATGTCCGTCTTTGAAAAATTACTGGAAAGATATCTTTGATATTATTTCAACGGTATCGAGTATTGATTTACAACCTCACCCTATCACCGCAAATTTTGGTTCACCAATGATAGAGCCAATTCATTTATCCCCTTCAGCTTGTCGGATAATTGCATTTCTTACATTAATGGCTATTTTGATCTAATTACATTAATGTTCTAATTACATTAATGATCTATTTTGTTGAATTGGAAAGAGATTAATCCCCCGACCACACTTCATTGGTTTTCTCAAACTATGTTATGTTTAAATTTGGAAAAAATTAGAAGCCTTGTATATGATCCTTCCATTAAATTTGAAAAGACTGGGAGGCCATTTATTCAATATTTTCATATGATGTAATTTGACTTTTTCCAAAGTTCGCTCTTTCTTTTTTGTTCCTGATTATCTACATGTAGAGAGGATCAGAGTTGATGACACTTACCATTCTTTTTCTTTTCTTGGATATTATAAACAGCCCACACAAAATGCCAGTGGAACGCAGCAGGCCAGGCAGCATCTGCAGGGAGAAGCTCTGTCGACGTTTCGGGCCGAGACCCTTCGTCAGGACGTCCACCAGCATTTTGTGTGTGTTGTTCTCCAGCTTTTTACCTCTTTCCCCAATCAGACCTTCCCTTCTCCAGACAACACACACACACAACACTGGTGGAACGCAGCAGGCCAGGCAGCATCTACAGGGAGAAGCACTGTCGACGTTTCGGGCCGAGACCCTTCGTCAGGACTGACCGAAAGGAAATATACTAAGAGATTTGAAAGTAGTGGGGGGACGGGGAAATGCGAAATGATCGGAGAAGATCGGAGGGGGTGGGATGAAGCTGAGAGCTGGAAAGGTGATCGGCGAAAGTGATACAGAGCTGGAGAAGGGAAAGGATCATGGGACGGGAGGCCTCGGGAGAAAGAAAGGGGGTGGGGGAGCACCAGAGGGAGATGGAGAACAGGCAGGGTGATGGGCACAGAGAGAGAAAAACTAAACTAAATATATCAGGGATGGGGTAAGAAGGGGAGGAGAGGCATTAACGAAAATTAGAGAAGTCAATGTTCATGCCATCAGGTTGGAGGCGACCCAGCCAGTATATAAGGTGTTGGTCCTCCAGCCTGAATGTGGCTTCATCTTGACAGTAGAGGAGGCCATGGATTGACATATCAGAATGGGAATGGGATGTGGAATTAAAATGTGTGGCCACTGGGAGATCCTGCTTTCTCTGGCGGACAGAGCGTGGGTGTTCAGCGAAACGGTCTCCCAGACTGCGTCGGGTCTCACCGATATATAAAAGGCCACACCGGGAGCACCGGACGCAGTATACCACACCAGCCCACTCACAGGTGAAGTGTCGCCTCGCCTGTCGCCACATGAACAGCCCATCTTCCTTTTTCTTTTTCTTTCAGTCAGTGGTTCGCTTGTGTACATTCGTTTGTTTCTTTGGGGTATCTGATTTTTTATTGTTTTCAGGGTTTTTTTCTTATTGTTATACCAAGTTTTCTTGCCTAATGATTTTGGGGGACTCATTTCTCTTGTACCTATTGTTTAAAGATCCATCTATGTTAACTTTTAATATTGTCATCCTGATAATTATGTATCAATATTTGTTATCTTAATATATAGATATTAATAAAAAGATTGAAAAAGAAAGAAAGACACACACCGTGAACGGAGGGGAGTGTCGAGGGACGGGGGGACCTCGGCGTACGAGGGTAGGACACGCACCGTGAACGGTGGGGAGTGTCGAGGGACAGGGGGACCCCGGCGTACGAGGGTAGGACACGCACCGTGAACGGTGGGGAGTGTGGAGGGACGGGGGGACCTCGGCGTACGAGGGTCGGACACACCGTGAACGGTGGGGAGTGTCGAGGGACGGTGGGACCTCGGGGTACGAGGGTAGGACACGCACCGTGAACGGTGGGGAGTGTCAAGGGACGGGGGGACCTCGGCGTACGAGGGTAGGACACGCACCGTGAACGGTGGGGAGTGTCGAGGGACGGGGGGACCTCGGCGTACGAGGGTGGGACATGCACCGTGAACGGTGGGGAGTGTCGAGGGACGGTGGGACCTCGGGGTACGAGGGTAGGACACGCACCGTGAACGGTGGGGAGTGTCGAGGGACGGTGGGACCTCGGCGTACGAGGGTAGGACACGCACCGTGAACGGTGGGGAGTGTCGAGGGACAGGGGGACCTCGGCGTACGAGGGTGGGACACGCACCGTGAACGGTGGGGAGTGTCGAGGGACGTGGGGATCTCGGCGTACGAGGGTCGGACACGCACCGTGAACGGTGGGGAGTGTCGAGGGACGGGGGGACCTCGGCGTACAAGGGTCGGACACGCACCGTGAACGGTGGGGAGTGTCGAGGGACGGGGGGACCTCGGCGTATGAGGGTAGGACACACACCGTGAACAGTGGGGAGTGTCGAGGGACAGGGGGACCTCGGTGTCCGAGGGTCGGACACGCACCGTGAACGGTGGGGAGTGTCGAGGGACGGGGGGATCTCGGCGTACGAGGGTAGGACACGCACAGTGAACGGTGGGGAGTGTCGAGGGACGGGGGGACCTCGGCGTACAAGGGTAGGACACGCACCGTGAACGGTGGGGAGTGTCGAGGGACGGTGGGACCTCGGCGTACGAGGGTAGGACACGCACCGTGAACGGTGGGGGTGCCGATGGACGGGGACCCCGGCGTACGAGGGTAGGACACACACCGTGAATGGTGGAGAGTGTCGAGGGACGGGGGGACCTCGGCGTACGAGGGTAGGACACGCACCGTGAACGGTGGGGAGTGTCGAGGGACGGGGGGACCTCGGCGTACGAGGGTGGGACACGCACCGTGAACGGTGGGGAGTGTCGAGGGACGGGGGGACCTCGGCGTACGAGGGTAGGACATGCACCGTGAACGGTGGGGAGTGTCGAGGGACGAGGGGATCTCGGCGTACGAGGGTAGGACACGCACCGTGAACGGTGTGGAGTGTCGAGGGACGAGGGGATCTCGGCGTACGAGGGTAGGACACGCACCGTGAACGGTGGGGAGTGTCAAGGGACAGGGGGACCCCGGCGTACGAGGATGGGACACGCACTGTGAACGGTGGGGAGTGTCGAGGGACGGGGGGACCTCGGCGTACGAGCGTAGGACACGCACCGTGAACGGTGGGGAGTGTCGAGGGACGGTGGGACCTCGGCGTACGAGGGTAGGACACGCACCGTGAACGGTGGGGGTGCCGATGGACGGGGACCCCGGCGTACGAGGGTAGGACACACACCGTGAACGGTGGAGAGTGTCGAGGGACGGGGGGACCTCGGCGTACGAGGGTAGGACACGCACCGTGAATGGTGGGGAGTGTCGAGGGACGGGGGGACTTCGGTGTACGAGGGTAGGACACACACCGTGAACGGTGGAGAGTGTCGAGGGACGGGGGGACCTCGGCGTACGAGGGTAGGACACACACCGTGAATGGTGGGGAGTGTCGAGGGACGAGGGGACCTCGGCGTACGAGGGTAGGACACGCACCGTGAACGGTGGGGAGTGTCGAGGGACGAGGGGACCTCAGCGTACGAGGGTAGGACAAGCACCGTGAACGGTGGGGAGTGTCGAGGGACGGGGGGACCTCGGCGTACGAGGGTAGGACACGCACCGTGAACGGTGGGGAGTGTCGAGGGACGGGGGGACCTCGGTGTACGAGGGTAGGACACGCACCGTGAACGGTGGAGAGTGTCGAGGGACGGGGGGACCTCGGCGTACGAGGGTAGGACACGCACCGTGAATGGTGGGGAGTGTCGAGGGACGGGGGGACTTCGGTGTACGAGGGTAGGACAGGACACACACCGTGAACGGTGGAGAGTGTCGAGGGACGGGGGGACCTCGGCGTACGAGGGTAGGACACACACCGTGAATGTGGGGAGTGTCGAGGGACGGGGGGACCTCGGCGTACGAGGGTAGGACACACACCATGAACGGTGGGGAGTGTCGAGGGACGGGGGGATCTCGGTGTACGAGGATAGGACACGCACCGTGAACAGTGGGGAGTGTCGAGGGACGGGGAACTCGGCGTACGAGGGTAGGACACACACCGTGAACGGTGGGGAGTGTCGAGGGACAGGGGGACCTCGGTGTACGAGGGTCGGACACGCACCGTGAACGGTGGGGAGTGTCGAGGGACGGGGGGATCTCGGCGTACGAGGGTAGGACACGCACAGTGAACGGTGGGGAGTGTCGAGGGACGGGGGGACCCCGGCGTACAAGGGTAGGACACGCACCGTGAACGGTGGGGAGTGTCGAGGGACGGGGGGACCTCGGCGTACGAGGGTAGGACACGCACCATGAACGGTGTGGAGTGTCGAGGGACAGGGGGACCTCGGCGTACGAGGGTAGGACACACGCCGTGAACGGTGGGGAGTGTCGAGGGATGGGGGGACCTCGGCGTCCGAGGGTAGGACACGCACCGTGAACGGTGGAGAGTGTCGAGGGACGGGGGAACCTCGGCGTACGAGGGTGGGGCACACACCGTGAACGGTGGGGATTGTCGAGGGAAAAGGGGACCTCGGCGTACGAGGGTAGGACACGAACCGTGAATGTGGGGAGTGTCGAGGGACGGAGGGACCTCGGCGTACGAGGGTAGGACACACACCATGAACGGTGGGGAGTGTCGAGGGACGGGGGGATCTCGGTGTACGAGGATAGGACACGCACCGTGAACAGTGGGGAGTGTCGAGGGACGGGGAACTCGGCGTACGAGGGTAGGACACACACCGTGAACTGTGGGGAGTGTCGAGGGATGAGGGGATTTCGGCGTACGAGGGTAGGACATGCACCGTGAACGGTGGGGAGTGTCGAGGGGATCTCGGCGTACGAGGGTAGGACACGCACCGTGAACGGTGGGGAGTGTCGAGGGACAGGGGGACCTCGGCGTACGAGGGTAGGACAAACGCCGTGAACGGTGGGGAGTGTCGAGGGATGGGGGGACCTCGGCGTACGAGGGTAGGACACACACCGTGAATGGTGGGGAGTGTCGAGGGACGGGGGGATCTCGGCGTACGAGGGTGGGACACACACCGTGAACGGTGGGGATTGTCGAGGGAAAAGGGACCTCGGCGTACGAGGGTAGGACACGAACCGTGAATGTGGGGAGTGTCGAGGGACGGGGGGACCTCGGCGTACGAGCGTAGGACACGCACCGTGAACGGTGAGGAGTGTCGAGGGACGGGGGGACCTCGGCGTACGAGGGTAGGACACGCACCGTGAACGGTGGGGAGTGTCGAGGGACGGGGGGACCTCGGGGTACGAGGGTAGGACACGCACCGTGAACGGTGGGGAGTGTCGAGGGACAGGGGGATCTCGGCGTACGAGGGTCGGACACGCACCGTGAACGGTGGGGAGTGTCGAGGGACGGGGGGACCTCGGGGTACGAGGGTAGGACACGCACCGTGAACGGTGGGGAGTGTCGAGGGACAGGGGGACCTCGGCGTACGAGGGTAGGACACGCACCGTGAACGGTGGGGAGTGTCGAGGGACGGGGGGACCTCGGCGTACGAGGGTGGGACACGCACCGTGAACGGTGGGGAGTGTCGAGGGACGGGGGGACCTCGGCGTACGAGGGTAGGACATGCACCGTGAACGGTGGGGAGTGTCGAGGGACGAGGGGATCTCGGCGTACGAGGGTAGGACACGCACCGTGAACGGTGTGGAGTGTCGAGGGACGAGGGGATCTCGGCGTACGAGGGTAGGACACGCACCGTGAACGGTGGGGAGTGTCAAGGGACAGGCGGACCCCGGCGTACGAGGATGGGACACGCACTGTGAACGGTGGGGAGTGTCGAGGGACGGGGGGACCTCGGCGTACGAGCGTAGGACACGCACCGTGAACGGTGAGGAGTGTCGAGGGACGGGGGGACCTCGGCGTACGAGGGTAGGACACGCACCGTGAACGGTGGGGAGTGTCGAGGGACAGGGGGATCTCGGCGTACGAGGGTCGGACAAGCACCGTGAACGGTGGGGAGTGTCGAGGGACGGGGGGACCTCGGGGTACGAGGGTAGGACACGCACCGTGAACGGTGGGGAGTGTCGAGGGACAGGGGGACCTCGGCGTACGAGGGTAGGACACGCACCGTGAACGGTGGGGAGTGTCGAGGGACGGGGGGACCTTGGCGTACGAGGGTAGGACCAATCTGAAGCATTCTGCCGGCTGCACATTGGAGTCGGTATTTCTTTAGCAAGGCCCGGTCGGAGAGCCCCCTCGGCAACACCCTCGCCCTCACTACCCGAGGCAAACAGCCTCGCCCACAGACAACTCTGAGAGGCGACAGGGAGCGTTCGAGCATCTTTATTGAACAGGGATGGAGAGAGAGATGAGATTCTCAGTGGGAGATTGTTCAGCAACCCCCCCCCCTCGGAGCGGCCGGGGGGCAGGCAAACCTCCCTCCCAACGCTTACCCTCCCCCTCCCTCCCATCTGCCCCTCCCCCTCCAACCTATTGTCCCGTTCTCCCCTGCCCTCTCCTCTCCCTGCATTTCCTCTCTTCTCTCTCTCTCCCCCCCTCCCCTCCCTCCTTAACCAAGAGCTGAAGACACGGGAGCAGAACGAGGCCGTTTGGCCCATCGAGTCTGCGCCAGCATCGCCGATCCATTTCCCCTCTCACCGCCAGGCGGGAGGGATGGCCGAGGGCCCCCAGCCCTCGCCGTGGCGCAGGTGGGCGAGCTGGAAGCGGACCTCCAGCTGGGAGGCGAGGCGGCGCAGAGCCAGGAGGGCCAGGAGGGCCTGGGAGAGCAGCAGGGCGAGGTAGAGGAGCGAGGACGCCCACTCGGCCGGCAGCACCCGGAGGTGGGGGGTCAGCAGCTGGAAGAGGAGCATCGGCAGCTGGAGCAGCAGGGTGAGCAGCCACGACCCGGCCAGCTGAGGCACCTGCGGGACAGAGGGAGGAGGGTGAGCGACGCTCGGAGGGAGGGGGTGCTGTATCTGATCCTCCCGCCTCCCTCCCCTCGCCCCTCGCTGACCTTCTCCTGCAGGTTGCCGACGTATCCGAGGTAGAGCCTGACGGCCTCCACCAGGGTCATCACCAGGATCAGAGCGCACAGGGTGATCTGATAGTACGGGCTGAGGTACTCGTACTGCGGGGGAGAGACAGACATCGGAGCAGAGTCAGCCCATCGAGCACGGTCCCTCATCCCACCCCCCACTCGCTCCGCCGGGGCTGACTGATCATCCCCACCCACCACTCGCCTGCCCTCGCTCTGTCGTCAGGCACCCGTCAACCTCCGCTTTCCATCTGACTCCACCCCCACAGCCGTCCGCACAAATGAATTCCAGATTCACCCCCCCCCCCCCACCCTCTGGTCCCAGACTCCCCCACCACAGGAAACATCCTCTCCACATCCACTCTATCTGTGTCCTCTGGTCCTAGACTCCCCCACTATAGGAAACATCCTCTCCACATCCACTCTATCTGTGTCCTCTGGTCCTAGACTCCCCCACTACAGGAAACACCCTCTCCACATCCACTCTATCTGTGACCTCTGGTCCTAGACTCCCCCACTACAGGAAACATCCTCTCCACATCCACTCTATCAGTGTCCTCTGGTCCTAGACTCCCCCACTACAGGAAACATCCTCTCCACATCCACTCTATCAGTGTCCTCTGGTCCTAGACTCCCCCACTACAGGAAACATCCTCTCCACATCCACTCTATCTGTGTCCTCTGGTCCTAGACTCCCCCACTATAGGAAACATCCTCTCCACATCCACTCTATCTGTGTCCTCTGGTCCTAGACTCCCCCACTACAGGAAACATCCTCTCCACATCAACACCATCTGTGTCCTCTGGTTCTAGACTCCCCCACTACAGGAAACATCCTCTCCATATCCACTCTATCTGTATCCTCTGGTCCTAGACTCCCCCACTACAGGAAACATCCTCTCCACATCCAGTCTATCTGTGTCCTCTGGTCCTAGACTCCCCCACTACAGGAAACATCCTCTCCACATCCACTCTATCTGTGTCCTCTGGTCCTAGACTCCCCCACTACAGGAAACATCCTCTCCACATCCACTCTATCTGTGTCCTCTGGTCCTAGACTCCCCCACTACAGGAAACATCCTCTCCACATCCACTCTATCTGTGTCCTCTGGTCCTAGACTCCCCCACTATAGGAAACATCCTCTCCACATCCACTCTACCTGTGTCCTCTGGTCCTAGACTCCCCCACTACAGGAAACATCCTCTCCACATCCACTCTATCTGTGTCCTCTGGTCCTAGACTCCCCCACTACAGGAAACATCCTCTCCACATCCACTCTATCTGTGTCCTCTGGTCCTAGACTCCCCCACTACAGGAAACATCCTCTCCACATCCACTCTATCTGTGTCCTCTGGTCCTAGACTCCCCCACTACAGGAAACATCCTCTCCACATCCACTCTATCGAGGCCTTTCAACATTTGATAGATTTCAATGAGATCCCCCCTCATTCTTCTAAACTCCAGTGGGTTAAGGCCCATAAATCACTGTTGAGTACGGGAGACGGGAGGTTGTGTTGAAGACGTTGCTGGGGTCTAATCTGGAGTATGGTGTGCAGTTTTGGTCACCGACCTACGGGGAAGATGGAAACGAGGTTGAAAGAGGACAGGGAAAATCTACAAGGACATTGCCGGGTCTGGAGGGCCTGAGTTATCAGGAAAGATCGAACAGGTTAGGACTTTATTCCCGGGAATGGAGAAGATTGAGAGGAGACTTGACAGAGGGATACAAAATTATGAGGGGTATCGATAGGGTAAAGGCAAGCAGGCTTTTTCCCACTGAGGGTGGGTGGCATGACAACCCCAGGTCAGGGGTCAAGGGTGAAAGGCGAGAGGTTTAAGGGGAAAATGAGGGGAGACGTGGTGTTCTTGTACATCAGTCAATGAAAGCAAGCATGCAGGTACAGCAGGCAGTGAAGAAAGCTAATGGCATGCTGGCCTTTATAACAAGACGAATTGAGTACAGGAGTAAAGAGCTCCTTCTGCAGCTGTACAGGGCCCTGGTGAGACCCCACCTGGAGTATCGTGTGAAGTTTTGGTCTCCAAATCTGAGGAAGGACATTCTTGCTATTGAGGGAGTACAGCGTAGGTTCACGAGGTTAATTCCCGGAATGGTGGGACTGTCATATGTTGAAAGATTGGAGCGACTGGGCTTGTACACACTGGAATTTAGAAGGATGAGAGGGGATCTGATTGAAACATATAAGATTATGAAGGGATTGGACACGCTGGAGGCAGGAAGCATGTTCCCGCTGATGGGTGAGTCCAGAACCAGAGGCCACAGTTTAAGAATAAGGGGTAGGCCATTTAGAACAGAGATGCGGAAAAACGTTTTCACCCAGAGAGTGGTGGATATGTGGAATGCTCTGCCCCAGAAGGCAGTGGAGGCCAAGTCTCTGGATGCATTCAAGAGAGAGTTAGGTAGAGCTCTTATAGATAGCGGGGTCAAGGGATATGGGGAGAGGGCAGGAATGGGGTACTGATTGTGTATGATCAGCCACGATCGCGGTGAATGGCGGTGCTGGCTAGAAGGGCCGAATGGCCTACTCCTGCACCTACTGTCTGTTGTCTATCCATTCCTCGATGTCCTGGTGGCTACTGCAGGTCTGACAAGCCCTCCATTCTGTCCCCCTCTGAGGGCAGCCGTGATCTTCTTCCCCATCAGCAGTGCCACCAGCACAATGGTGAACGGGAGCTCGGTTTCAGCATTGGAGAGAGGTTTGGACGGGTACCCGGACGGGAGGGAGTGCGGAGGGCTAAGGGGCAGACAGTCCCCGAGGGGCAGGATGGGCGGGAAACTCCCTGCAGCGCAATTTCTGTACGCTGCGGGGTGGGGGGGGCGGTCAGGATTAGGGAAGCTCATTCGCTTACGAGGCTGCCGAGGCCCCGCTTGAGCAGTTGTGGGCCTCTTCTCTGAGGAAGGGTGTGGTGACGCCAGAGAGAAGAGGTTCACGAGAATGATTGTCACATGAGGAGGGTTCGATGGCTCCCGGGCCTGTACTCACTGCAATTCAGAAGAATGAGGGATGCCCTCATTGAGACCGATCAATTGGTGAAAGGCCTCGATAGACTGGATGTGGAGAGGATGTTTCCTGTAGCGGGGGAGTCTGGGACCAGAGGACACAGATAGAGTGGATGTGGAGAGGATGTTTCCTATAGTGGGGGAGTCTAGGACCAGAGGACACAGATAGAGTGGATGTGGAGTGGATGTTTCCTATAGTGGGGGAGTCTAGGACCAGAGGACAGAGATAGAGTGGATGTGGAGAGGATGTTTCCTATAGTGGGGGAGTCTAGGACAAGAGGACACAGATAGAGTGGATGTGGAGAGGATGTTTCCTGTAGTGGGGGAGTCTAGGACAAGAGGACACAGATAGAGTGGATGTGGAGAGGATGTTTCCTGTAGTGGGGGAGTCTAGGACCAGAGGAGATTGACCAGGATGCTGCCTGGATTAGAGAGGGTGCAGAGGAGATTCATCAGGATGCTGCCTGGAATAGAGAGGGTGCAGAGGAGATTCATCAGGATGCTGCCTGGATTAGAGAGGGTGCAGAGGAGATTCATCAGGATGCTGCCTGGATTAGAGAGGGTGCAGAGGAGATTGACCGGGATGCCGCCTATATTAGAGAGGGTGCACAGGAGATTCACCGGGACGCTGCCTGGATTAGAGAGGGTGCCGAGGAGATTGACCGGGACTCTGCCTGGATTAGAGAGGGTGCAGAGGAGATTGACCGGGATGCTGCCTATATTAGAGAGGGTACAGAGGAGATTCACCGGGACGCTGCCTGGATTAGAGAGGGTGCCGAGGAGATTGACCAGGACGCTGCCTGGATTAGAGAGGGTGCAGAGGAGATTGACCAGGACACTGCCTGGATTAGAGAGGGTGCAGATGAGATTGACCAGGATGCTGACTGGTTTAGAGCGGGTGCAGAGGAGATTGACCAGGTTGCTGCCTGGATTAAAGAGGGTGCAGAGGAGATTGACCAGGATGCTGCCTGGATTAGAGAGGGTGCAGAGGAGATTGACTAGGACGCTGCCTGGATTAGAGAGGGTGCAGATGAGATTGACCAGGATGCTGACTGGATTAGAGAGGGTGCAGAGGAGATTGACCAGGATGCTGACTGGATTAGAGAGGGTGCAGAGGAGATTGACCAGGACGCTGACTGGATTAGAGGGGATGCAGAGGAGAGAGACCAGGACACTGCCTGAATTAGAGAAGGTGAAGAGGAGATCGACCAGGATGCTGACTGGATTAAAGAGGGTGCAGAGGAGATTGAACAGGACGCTGCCTGGATTAGAGAGTGTGCAGATGAGATTGACCAGGACGCTGCCTGGATTAGAGAGGGTGCAGAGGAGATTGACCGGGATGCAGCCTGGATTAGAGAGGGTGCAGAGGAGATTGACCAGGACGCAGCCTGGATTAGAGAGGGTGCAGAGGAGATTCACCAGGATGCTGCCTGGATTAGTGAGGGTGCAGAGGAGATTGACCAGGATGCTGACTGGATTAGAGAAGGTACAGAGGAGATTGACCAGGATGCTGCCTGGATTAGAGGGGGTGCAGAGGAGATTGACCAGCATGCTGCCTGGATTAGAGAGGGTGCAGAGGAGATTGACCAGGACGCTGTCTGGATTAGAGAGGGTGCAGAGGAGATTGACCAGGACACTGCCTGGATTAGGGAGGGTGCAGAGGAGATTGACCAGGATGCTGCCTTGATTAGAGAGGGTGCAGAGGAGATTGAACAGAATACTGCCTGGATTAGAGAGGGTGCAGAGGAGATTCACCGGGACGCTGCCTGGATTAGAGAGTGTGCAGAGGAGATTGACCAGGATGCTGCCTGGATTAGAGAGGGTGCAGTGAAGATTCACCAGGATGCTGCCTGGATTAGAGAGGGTGCAGAGGAGATTGACCAGGATGCTGCCTGGATTAGAGTGGGTGCAGAGGAGAGTGACCAGGACACTGCCTGGATTAGAGAGGGTGAAGAGGAGATCGACCAGGATGCTGACTGGATTAAAGAGGGTGCAGAGGAGATTGAACAGGACGCTGCCTGGATTAGAGAGGGTGCAGATGAGATTGACCAGGATGCTGACTGGATTAGAGAGGGTGCAGAGGAGATTGACCAGGACGCTGACTGGATTAGAGGGGATGCAGAGGAGAGTGACCAGGACACTGCCTGAATTAGAGAAGGTGAAGAGGAGATCGACCAGGATGCTGACTGGATTAAAGAGGGTGCAGAGGAGATTGACCAGGATGCTGCCTGGATTAGAGAGTGTGCAGATGAGATTGACCAGGACGCTGCCTGGATTAGAGAGGGTGCAGAGGAGATTGACGGGGATGCAGCCTGGATTAGAGAGGGTGCAGAGGAGATTGACCAGGACGCTGCCTGGATTAGAGAGGGTGCAGAGGAGATTCACCAGGATGCTGCCTGGATTAGTGAGGGTGCAGAGGAGATTGACCAGGATGCTGACTGGATTAGAGAAGGTACAGAGGAGATTGACCAGGATGCTGCCTGGATTAGAGGGGGTGCAGAGGAGATTGACCAGGATGCTGCCTGGATTAGAGAGGGTGCAGAGGAGATTGACCAGGACGCTGTCTGGATTAGAGAGGGTGCAGAGGAGATTGACCAGGACACTGCCTGGATTAGGGAGGGTGCAGAGGAGATTGACCAGGATGCTGCCTTGATTCGAGAGGGTGCAGAGGAGATTGAACAGGATACTGCCTGGATTAGAGAGGGTGCAGAGGAGATTCACCGGGACGCTGCCTGGATTAGAGAGTGTGCAGAGGAGATTGACCAGGATGCTGCCTGGATTAGAGAGGGTGCAGTGAAGATTCACCAGGATGCTGCCTGGATTAGAGAGGGTGCAGAGGAGATTGACCAGGATGCTGCCTGGATTAGAGTGGGTGCAGAGGAGAGTGACCAGGACACTGCCTGGATTAGAGAGGGTGAAGAGGAGATCGACCAGGATGCTGACTGGATTAAAGAGGGTGCAGAGGAGATTGAACAGGACGCTGCCTGGATTAGAGAGCGTGCAGAGAAGATTCACCAGGACGCTGCCTGGATTAGAGAGGGTGCTGAGGAGATTGACCAGGACGCTGCCTGGATTAGAGAGGGTGCAGAGGAGATTGTCTAGGATGCTGGCTGGATTAGAGAGGGTGCAGAGGAGATTGACCAGGATGCTGCCTGGATTAGAGAGGGTGCAGAGGAGATTGTCTAGGATGCTGGCTGGATTAGAGAGGGTGCAGAGGAGATTGACCAGGATGCTGACTGGATTAGAGAGGGTGCAGAGGAGATTGACCAGGATGCTGACTGGATTAGAGAGGGTGCAGAGGAGATTGACCAGGATGCTGACTGGATTAGAGAGGGTGCAGAGGAGATTGACCAGGATGCTGCCTGGATTAGAGAAGGTGCAGAGGAGATTGACCAGGATGCTGCCTGGATTAGAGAGGGTGCAGAGGAGATTGACCAGGACGCTGCCTGGATTAGAGAGGGTGCAGAGGAGATTGACCAGGATGCTGCCTGGATTAGAGGGGGTGCAGAGGAGATTGACCAGGACGCTGACTGGATTAGAGAAGGTGCAGAGGAGATTGACCAGGATGCTGACTGGATTAGAGAGGGTGCAGAGGAGATTGACCAGGAGGCTGACTGGATTAGAGGGGGTGCAGAGGAGAGTGACCAGGACACTGCCTGAATTAGGGAGGGTGCAGAGGAGATTGACCAGGACGCTGTCTGGATTAGAGAGGGTGCAGAGGAGATTGACCAGGACACTGCCTGGATTAGGGAGGGTGCAGAGGAGATTGACCAGGATACTGCCTTCATTAGAGAGGGTGCAGAGGAGATTGAACAGGATACTGCCTGGATTGGAGAGGGTGCAGAGGAGATTCACCGGGACGCTGCCTGGATTAGAGAGTGTGCAGAGGAGATTGACCAGGATGCTGCCTGGATTAGAGAGGGTGCAGTGAAGATTCACCAGGACGCTGCCTGGATTAGAGAGGGTGCAGAGGAGATTGACCAGGATGCTGCCTGGATTAGAGGGGGTGCAGAGGAGAGTGACCAGGACACTGCCTGGATTAGAGAGGGTGAAGAGGAGATCGACCAGGATGCTGACTGGATTAAAGAGGGTGCAGAGGAGATTGAACAGGACGCTGCCTGGATTAGAGAGCGTGCAGAGAAGATTCACCAGGACGCTGCCTGGATTAGAGAGGGTGCTGAGGAGATTGACCAGGACGCTGCCTGGATTAGAGAGGGTGCAGAGGAGATTGTCTAGGATGCTGGCTGGATTAGAGAGGGTGCAGAGGAGATTGACCAGGATGCTGCCTGGATTAGAGAGGGTGCAGAGGAGATTGTCTAGGATGCTGGCTGGATTAGAGAGGGTGCAGAGGAGATTGACCAGGATGCTGACTGGATTAGAGAGGGTGCAGAGGAGATTGACCAGGATGCTGACTGGATTAGAGAGGGTGCAGAGGAGATTGACCAGGATGCTGACTGGATTAGAGAGGGTGCAGAGGAGATTGACCAGGATGCTGCCTGGATTAGAGAAGGTGCAGAGGAGATTGACCAGGATGCTGCCTGGATTAGAGAGGGTGCAGAGGAGATTGACCAGGACGCTGCCTGGATTAGAGAGGGTGCAGAGGAGATTGACCAGGATGCTGCCTGGATTAGAGGGGGTGCAGAGGAGATTGACCAGGACGCTGACTGGATTAGAGAAGGTGCAGAGGAGATTGACCAGGATGCTGACTGGATTAGAGAGGGTGCAGAGGAGATTGACCAGGAGGCTGACTGGATTAGAGGGGGTGCAGAGGAGAGTGACCAGGATGCTGCCTTGATTAGAGAGGGTGCAGAGGAGATTGAACAGGATACTGCCTGGATTAGAGAGGGTGCAGAGGAGATTCACCGGGACGCTGCCTGGATTAGAGAGTGCGCAGAGGAGATTGACCAGGATGCTGCCTGGATTAGAGAGGGTGCAGTGAAGATTCACCAGGACGCTGCCTGGATTAGAGAGGGTGCAGAGGAGATTGACCAGGACGCTGCCTGGATTAGAGAGGGTGCACAGGAGATTGACCAGGATGCTGCCTGGATTAGAGAGTGTGCAGAGGAGAGTGACCAGGACGCTGACTGGATTAGAGGGGGTGCAGAGGAGATTGACCAGGATGCTGCCTGGATTAGAGAGTGTGCAGAGGAGAGTGACCAGGACGCTGCCTGGATTAGAGAGGGTGCAGAGGAGATTGACCAGGATGCTGCCTGGATTAAAGAGGGTGCAGAGGAGATTCACCAGGATGCTTCCTGGATTAGAGAGGTTGCAGAGAAGATTGACCAGGATGCTGTCTGGATTAGAGAGGGTGCAGAGGAGATTGACCAGGATGCTGCCTGGATTAGAGAGGGTGCAGAGGAGATTGACCAGGATGCTGCCTGGATTAGAGAGGGTGCAGAGGAGATTGACCATGATGCTGCCTGGATTAGAGAGGGTGCAGAGAAGATTCACCAGGACGCTGCCTGGATTAGAGAGGGTGCAGAGGAGATTGACCAGGATGCTGCCTGGATTAGAGAGGGTGCAGAGGAGATTGACCAGGATGCTGCCTGGATTAGAGAGGGTGCAGAGGAGATTGACCAGGATGCTGTCTGGATTAGAGAGGGTGCAGAGGAGATTGACCTGGATGCTGCCTGGATTAGATAGGGTGCAGAGGAGATTGACCAGGATGCTGATTGGATTAGAGAGGGTGCAGAGGAGATTGACCAGGACGCTGACTGGATTAGAGGGGGTGCAGAGGAGAGTGACCAGGACACTGCCTGAATTAGAGAGGGTGAAGAGGAGATCGACCAGGATGCTGACTGGATTAAAGAGGGTGTAGAGGAGATTGAACAGGACGCTGCCTGGATTAGAAAGTGTGCAGATGAGATTGACCAGGACGCTGCCTGGATTAGAGAGGGTGCAGAGGAGAATGACCGGGATACTGCCTGGATTAGAGAGGGTGCAGAGGAGATTGACCATGATGCTGCCTGGATTAGAGAGGGTGCAGAGGAGATTGACCAGGACACTGCCTGGATTAGGGAGGGTGCAGAGGAGATTGAACAGGATACTGCCTGGATTAGAGAGGGTGCAGAGGAGATTCACCGGGACTCTGCCTGGATTAGAGAGTGTGCAGAGGAGATTGACCAGGATGCTGCCTGGATTAGAGAGGGTGCAGAGGAGATTGACCAGGACGCTGCCTGGATTAGAGAGGGTGCAGAGGAGATTGACCAGGATGCTGCCTGGATTAGAGAGTGTGCAGAGGAGAGTGACCAGGACGCTGCCTGGATTAGAGGGGGTGCAGAGGAGATTGACCAGGACGCTGCCTGGATTAGAGAGTGTGCAGAGGAGAGTGACCGGGATGCTGCCTGGATTAGAGAGGGTGCAGAGGAGATTGACCATGATGCTGCCTGGATTAGAGAGGGTGCAGAGGAGATTGACCAGGACACTGCCTGGATTAGGGAGGGTGCAGAGGAGATTGAACAGGATACTGCCTGGATTAGAGAGGGTGCAGAGGATATTCACCGGGACGCTGCCTGGATTAGAGAGTGTGCAGAGGAGATTCACCAGGATGCTGCCTGGATTAGAGAGGGTGCAGAGGAGATTGACCAGGACGCTGCCTGGATTAGAGAGGGTGCAGAGGAGATTGACCAGGATGCTGCCTGGATTAGAGAGTGTGCAGAGGAGAGTGACCAGGACGCTGCCTGGATTAGAGGGGGTGCAGAGGAGATTGACCAGGACGCTGCCTGGATTAGAGAGTGTGCAGAGGAGAGTGACCAGGACGCTGCCTGGATTAGAGAGGGTGCAGAGGAGATTGACCAGGATGCTGCCTGGATTAAAGAGGGTGTAGAGGAGATTCACCAGGATGCTGCCTGGATTAGAGAGGGTGCAGAGAAGATTGACCAGGATGCTGTCTGGATTAGAGAGGGTGCAGAGGAGATTGACCAGGATGCTGCCTGGATTAGAGAGGGTGCAGAGGAGATTGACCAGGATGCTGCCTGGATTAGAGAGGGTGCAGAGCAGATTGACCATGATGCTGCCTGGATTAGAGAGGGTGCAGAGGAGATTGACCAGGATGCTGTCTGGATTAGAGAGGGTGCAGAGGAGATTGAACAGGATACTGCCTGGATTAGAGAGGGTGCAGAGGAGATTGACCAGGACGCTGTCTGGATTAGAGAGGGTGCAGAGGAGATTGACCAGGACACTGCCTGGATTAGGGAGGGTGCAGAGGAAATTGACCAGGATGCTGCCTTGATTGGAGAGGGTGCAGAGGAGATTGACCAGGACGCTGCCTGGATTAGAGAGTGTGCAGAGGAGATTGACCAGGACGCTGCCTGGATTAGAGAGTGTGCAGAGGAGAGTGACCAGGACGCTGCCTGGATTAGAGAAGGTACAGAGGAGATTGACCAGGATGCTGCCTGGATTAGAGGGGGTGCAGAGGAGATTGACCAGGATGCTGCCTGGATTAGAGAGGGTGCAGAGGAGATTGACCAGGACGCTGTCTGGATTAGAGAGGGTGCAGAGGAGATTGACCAGGACACTGCCTGGATTAGGGAGGGTGCAGAGGAGATTGACCAGGATGCTGCCTTGATTAGAGAGGGTGCAGAGGAGATTGAACAGGATACTGCCTGGATTAGAGAGGGTGCAGAGGAGATTCACCGGGACGCTGCCTGGATTAGAGTGTGTGCAGAGGAGATTGACCAGGATGCTGCCTGGATTAGAGAGGGTGCAGAGGAGATTGACCAGGATGCTGCCTGGATTAGAGAGGGTGCAGAGGAGATTGACCAGGATGCTGCCTGGAGTAGAGAGTGTGCAGAGGAGAGTGACCGGGACGCTGCCTGGATTAGAGGGGGTGCAGAGGAGAGTGACCAGGACACTGCCTGAATTAGAGAGGGTGAAGAGGAGATCGACCCGGATGCTGACTGGATTAAAGAGGGTGCAGAGGAGATTGAACAGGACGCTGCCTGGATTAGAAAGTGTGCAGATGAGATTGACCAGGACGCTGCCTGGATTAGAGAGGGTGCAGAGGAGATTGACCGGGATGCTGCCTGGATTAGAGAGGGTGCAGAGGAGATTGACCAGGACGCTGCCTGGATTAGAGAGTGTGCAGAGGAGATTGACCAGGACGCTGCCTGGATTAGAGAGTGTGCAGAGGAGAGTGACCAGGACGCTGCCCGGATTAGAGGGGGTGCAGAGGAGATTGACCAGGACGCTGCCTGGATTAGAGAGGGTGCAGAGGAGATTGACCAGGACGCTGCCTGGATTAGAGAGGGTGCAGAGGAGATTGACCAGGATGCTGCCTGGATTAGAGAGTGTGCAGAGGAGAGTGACCAGGACGCTGCCTGGATTAGAGAGGGTGCAGAGGAGATTGAACAGGATACTGCCTGGATTAGAGAGGGTGCAGAGGAGATTCACCGGGACGCTGCCTGGATTAGAGAGTGTGCAGAGGAGATTGACCAGGATGCTGCCTGGATTAGAGAGGGTGCAGAGGAGATTGAGCAGGACGCTGCCTGGATTAGAGAGGGTGCAGAGGAGATTGACCAGGATGCTGCCTGGATTAGAGAGTCTGCAGAGGAGAATGACCAGGACGCTGCCTGGATTAGAGAGGGTGCAGAGGAGATTGACCAGGATGCTGCCTGGATTAAAGAGGGTGCAGAGGAGATTCACCAGGATGCTGTCTGGATTAGAGAGGGTGCAGAGGAGATTGACCAGGACGCTGCCAGGATTAGAGAGTGTGCAGAGGAGAGTGACCAGGACGCTGCCTGGATTAGAGAGGGTGCAGAGGAGATTGACCAGGATGCTGCCTGGATTAAAGAGGGTGCAGAGGAGATTCACCAGGATGCTGCCTGGATTAGAGAGGGTGCAGAGAAGATTGACCAGGCTGCTGTCTGGATTAGAGAGGGTGCAGAGGAGATTGACCAGGATGCTGCCTGGATTAGAGAGGGTGCAGAGGAGATTGACCATGATGCTGCCTGGATTAGAGAGGGTGCAGAGAAGATTCACCAGGATGCTGCCTGGATTAGAGAGGGTGCAGAGGAGATTGACCGGGATACTGCCTGGATTAGAGAGGGTGCAGAGGAGATTGACCAGGACACTGCCTGGATTAGGGAGGGTGCAGAGGAGATTGACCAGGATGCTGCCTTGATTAGAGAGGGTGCAGAGGAGATTGAACAGGATACTGCCTGGATTAGAGAGGGTGCAGAGGAGATTCACCGGGACGCTGCCTGGATTAGAGAGTGTGCAGAGGAGATTGACCAGGATGCTGCCTGGATTAGAGAGGGTGCAGAGGAGATTGACCAGGATGCTGCCTGGATTAGAGAGGGTGCAGAGGAGATTGACCAGGATGCTGCCTGGAGTAGAGAGTGTGCAGAGGAGAGTGACCGGGACGCTGCCTGGATTAGAGGGGGTGCAGAGGAGAGTGACCAGGACACTGCCTGAATTAGAGAGGGTGAAGAGGAGATCGACCCGGATGCTGACTGGATTAAAGAGGGTGCAGAGGAGATTGAACAGGACGCTGCCTGGATTAGAAAGTGTGCAGATGAGATTGACCAGGACGCTGCCTGGATTAGAGAGGGTGCAGAGGAGATTGACCGGGATGCTGCCTGGATTAGAGAGGGTGCAGAGGAGATTGACCAGGACGCTGCCTGGATTAGAGAGTGTGCAGAGGAGATTGACCAGGACGCTGCCTGGATTAGAGAGTGTGCAGAGGAGAGTGACCAGGACGCTGCCCGGATTAGAGGGGGTGCAGAGGAGATTGACCAGGACGCTGCCTGGATTAGAGAGGGTGCAGAGGAGATTGACCAGGACGCTGCCTGGATTAGAGAGGGTGCAGAGGAGATTGACCAGGATGCTGCCTGGATTAGAGAGTGTGCAGAGGAGAGTGACCAGGACGCTGCCTGGATTAGAGAGGGTGCAGAGGAGATTGAACAGGATACTGCCTGGATTAGAGAGGGTGCAGAGGAGATTCACCGGGACGCTGCCTGGATTAGAGAGTGTGCAGAGGAGATTGACCAGGATGCTGCCTGGATTAGAGAGGGTGCAGAGGAGATTGAGCAGGACGCTGCCTGGATTAGAGAGGGTGCAGAGGAGATTGACCAGGATGCTGCCTGGATTAGAGAGTCTGCAGAGGAGAATGACCAGGACGCTGCCTGGATTAGAGAGGGTGCAGAGGAGATTGACCAGGATGCTGCCTGGATTAAAGAGGGTGCAGAGGAGATTCACCAGGATGCTGTCTGGATTAGAGAGGGTGCAGAGGAGATTGACCAGGACGCTGCCAGGATTAGAGAGTGTGCAGAGGAGAGTGACCAGGACGCTGCCTGGATTAGAGAGGGTGCAGAGGAGATTGACCAGGATGCTGCCTGGATTAAAGAGGGTGCAGAGGAGATTCACCAGGATGCTGCCTGGATTAGAGAGG
This sequence comes from Hypanus sabinus, assembly GCF_030144855.1. Taxonomy (NCBI): domain Eukaryota; kingdom Metazoa; phylum Chordata; class Chondrichthyes; order Myliobatiformes; family Dasyatidae; genus Hypanus; species Hypanus sabinus. The sequence continues at coordinate 8,094 of NW_026780507.1, read as the reverse complement.
GTGCAGAGAAGATTGACCAGGCTGCTGTCTGGATTAGAGAGGGTGCAGAGGAGATTGACCAGGATGCTGCCTGGATTAGAGAGGGTGCAGAGGAGATTGACCATGATGCTGCCTGGATTAGAGAGGGTGCAGAGAAGATTCACCAGGATGCTGCCTGGATTAGAGAGGGTGCAGAGGAGATTGACCGGGATACTGCCTGGATTAGAGAAGGTGCAGAGGAGATTGACCAGGACACTGCCTGGATTAGGGAGGGTGCAGAGGAGATTGACCAGGATGCTGCCTTGATTAGAGAGTGTGCAGAGGAGATTGACCAGGACGCTGCCTGGATTAGAGAGTGTTCAGAGGAGAGTGACCAGGACGCTGCCTGGATTAGAGAGTGTTCAGAGGAGATTGACCAGGACGCTGCCTGGATTAGAGAGGGTGCAGAGGAGATTGACCAGGACGCTGCCAGGATTAGAGGGGGTGCAGAGGAGATTGACCAGGACGCTGCCTGGATTAGAGAGGGTGCAGAGGAGATTGACCAGGACGCTGCCTGGATTAGAGAGGGTGCAGAGGAGATTGAGCAGGACGCTGCCTGGATTAGAGAGGGTGCAGAGGAGATTGACCAGGACGCTGCCTGGATTAGAGAGGGTGCAGAGGAGAATGACCAGGACGCTGCCTGGATTAGAGAGGGTGCAGAGGAGATTCACCAGGATGCTGTCTGGATTAAAGAGGGTGCAGAGGAGATTCACCAGGACGCTGTCTGGATTAGAGAGGGTGCAGAGGAGATTGACCAGGACGCTGCCAGGATTAGAGAGTGTGCAGAGGAGAGTGACCAGGACGCTGCCTGGATTAGAGAGGGTGCAGAGGAGATTGACCAGGATGCTGCCTGGATTAAAGAGGGTGCAGAGGAGATTCACCAGGATGCTGCCTGGATTAGAGAGGGTGCAGAGAAGATTGACCAGGCTGCTGTCTGGATTAGAGAGGGTGCAGAGGAGATTGACCAGGATGCTGCCTGGATTAGAGAGGGTGCAGAGGAGATTGACCATGATGCTGCCTGGATTAGAGAGGGTGCAGAGAAGATTCACCAGGATGCTGCCTGGATTAGAGAGGGTGCAGAGGAGATTGACCAGGACACTGCCTGGATTAGGGAGGGTGCAGAGGAGATTGACCAGGATGCTGCCTTGATTAGAGAGTGTGCAGAGGAGATTGACCAGGACGCTGCCTGGATTAGAGAGTGTTCAGAGGAGAGTGACCAGGACGCTGCCTGGATTAGAGGGGCTGCAGAGGAGATTGACCAGGACGCTGCCTGGATTAGAGAGGGTGCAGAGGAGATTGACCAGGACGCTGCCAGGATTAGAGGGGGTGCAGAGGAGATTGACCAGGACGCTGCCTGGATTAGAGAGGGTGCAGAGGAGATTGACCAGGATGCTGCCTGGATTAGAGAGTGTGCAGAGGAGAGTGACCAGGACGCTGCCTGGATTAGAGAGGGTGCAGAGGAGATTGAACAGGATACTGCCTGGATTAGTGAGGGTGCAGAGGAGATTCACGGGACGCTGCCTGGATTAGAGAGTGTGCAGAGGAGATTGACCAGGATGCTGCCTGGATTAGAGAGGGTGCAGAGGAGATTGACCAGGACGCTGCCTGGATTAGAGAGGGTGCAGAGGAGATTGACCAGGATGCTGCCTGGATTAGAGAGTGTGCAGAGGAGAGAGACCAGGACGCTGCCTGGATTAGAGAGTGTGCAGAGGAGAGTGACCAGGACGCTGCCTGGATTAGAGAGGGTGCAGAAGAGATTGACCAGGATGCTGCCTGGATTAAAGAGGGTGCAGAGGAGATTCACCAGGATGCTGCCTGGATTAGAGAGGGTGCAGAGAAGATTGACCAGGATGCTGTCTGGATTAGAGAGGGTGCAGAGGAGATTGACCAGGATGCTGCCTGGATTAGAGAGGGTGCAGAGGAGATTGACCAGGATGCTGCCTGGATTAGAGACGGTGCAGAGGAGATTGACCATGATGCTGCCTGGATTAGAGAGGGTGCAGAGAAGATTCACCAGGACGCTGTCTGGATTAGAGAGGGTGCAGAGGAGATTGACCAGGACGCTGCCAGGATTAGAGGGGGTGCAGAGGAGATTGACCAGGACGCTGCCTGGATTAGAGAGGGTGCACAGGAGATTGACCAGGACGCTGCCAGGATTAGAGGGGGTGCAGAGGAGATTGACCAGGACGCTGCCTGGATTAGAGAGGGTGCAGAGGAGATTGACCAGGATGCTGCCTGGATTAGAGAGTGTGCAGAGGAGAGTGACCAGGACGCTGCCTGGATTAGAGAAGGTGCAGAGGAGATTGACCAGGATGCTGCCTGGATTAGAGAGGGTGCAGAGGAGATTGACCAGGATGCTGACTGGATTAGAGAGGGTGCAGAGGAGATTGACCAGGACGCTGACTGGATTAGAGGGGGTGCAGAGGAGACTGACCATGATGCTGCCTGGATTAGAGAGGGTGCAGAGAAGATTCACCAGGACGCTGCCTGGATTAGAGAGGGTGCAGAGGAGATTGACCAGGATGCTGCCTGGATTAGAGAGGGTGCAGAGGAGATTGACCAGGACACTGCCTGGATTAGGGAGGGTGCAGAGGAGATTGACCAGGATGCTGCCTGGATTAGAGAGGGTGCAGAGGAGATTCACCAGGACGCTGCCTGGATTAGAGAGGGTGCAGAGGAGATTGACCAGGATGCTGCCTGGATTAGAGAGTGTGCAGAGGAGATTGACCAGGACGCTGCCTGGATTAGAGAGTGTTCAGAGGAGAGTGACAAGGACGCTGCCTGGATTAGAGGGGGTGCAGAGGAGATTGACCAGGACGCTGCCTGGATTAGAGAGGGTGCAGAGGAGATTGACCAGGACGCTGCCAGGATTAGAGGGGGTGCAGAGGAGATTGACCAGGACGCTGCCTGGATTAGAGAGGGTGCACAGGTGATTGACCAGGACGCTGCCAGGATTAGAGGGGGTGCAGAGGAGATTGACCAGGACGCTGCCTGGATTAGAGAGGGTGCAGAGGAGATTGACCAGGATGCTGCCTGGATTAGAGAGTGTGCAGAGGAGAGTGACCAGGACGCTGCCTGGATTAGAGAAGGTGCAGAGGAGATTGACCAGGATGCAGCCTGGATTAGAGAGGGTGCAGATGAGATTGACCAGGATGCTGCCTGGATTAGAGGGGGTGCAGAGGAGACTGACCATGATGCTGCCTGGATTAGAGAGGGTGCAGAGAAGATTCACCAGGACGCTGCCTGGATTAGAGAGGGTGCAGAGGAGATTGACCAGGATGCTGCCTGGATTAGAGAGGGTGCAGAGGAGATTGACCAGGACACTGCCTGGATTAGGGAGGGTGCAGAGGAGATTGACCAGGATGCTGCCTGGATTAGAGAGGGTGCAGAGGAGATTCACCAGGACGCTGCCTGGATTAGAGAGGGTGCAGAGGAGATTGACCAGGATGCTGCCTGGATTAGAGAGTGTGCAGAGGAGATTGACCAGGACGCTGCCTGGATTAGAGAGTGTTCAGAGGAGAGTGACCAGGACGCTGCCTGGATTAGAGGGGGTGCAGAGGAGATTGACCAGGACTCTGCCTGGATTAGAGAGGGTGCAGAGGAGATTGACCAGGACGCTGCCAGGATTAGAGGGGGTGCAGAGGAGATTGACCAGGACGCTGCCTGGATTAGAGAGGGTGCAGAGGAGATTGACCAGGATGCTGCCTGGATTAGAGAGTGTGCAGAGGAGAGTGACCAGGATGCTGCCTGGATTAGAGAGGGTGCAGAGGAGATTGACCAGGATGCTGCCTGGATTAGAGAGTGTGCAGAGGAGAGTGACCAGGACGCTGCCTGGATTAGAGAGTGTGCAGAGGAGAGTGACCAGGACGCTGCCTGGATTAGAGAGGGTGCAGAAGAGATTGACCAGGATGCTGCCTGGATTAAAGAGGGTGCAGAGGAGATTCACCAGGATGCTGCCTGGATTAGAGAGGGTGCAGAGAAGATTGACCAGGATGCTGTCTGGATTAGAGAGGGTGCAGAGGAGATTGACCAGGATGCTGCCTGGATTAGAGAGGGTGCAGAGGAGATTGACCAGGATGCTGCCTGGATTAGAGACGGTGCAGAGGAGATTGACCATGATGCTGCCTGGATTAGAGAGGGTGCAGAGAAGATTCACCAGGACGCTGTCTGGATTAGAGAGGGTGCAGAGGAGATTGACCAGGACGCTGCCAGGATTAGAGGGGGTGCAGAGGAGATTGACCAGGACGCTGCCTGGATTAGAGAGGGTGCACAGGAGATTGACCAGGACGCTGCCTGGATTAGAGAAGGTGCAGAGGAGATTGACCAGGATGCTGCCTGGATTAGAGGGGGTGCAGAGGAGATTGACCAGGATGCTGCCTGGATTAGAGAGGGTGCAGAGGAGATTGACCAGGACGCTGTCTGGATTAGAGAGGGTGCAGAGGAGATTGACCAGGACACTGCCTGGATTAGAGAGGGTGCAGAGGAGATTGAACAGGATACTGCCTGGATTAGAGAGGGTGCAGAGGAGATTCACCGGGACGCTGCCTGGATTAGAGAGGGTGCAGAGGAGATTGACCAGGATGCTGCCTGGATTAGAGAGGGTGCAGAGGAGATTGACCAGGATGCTGCCTGGATTAGAGAGGGTGCAGAGGAGATTGACCAGGATGCTGCCTGGATTAGAGAGGGTGCAGAGGAGATTGACCAGGATGCTGTCTGGATTAGAGAGGGTGCAGAGGAGATTGACCAGGATGCTGCCTGGACTAGATAGGGTGCAGAGGAGATTGACCAGGATGCTGCCTGGATTAGAGAGGGTGCAGAGGAGATTGACCAGGATGCTGCCTGGATTAGAGAGGGTGCAGAGAAGATTCACCAGGACGCTGCCTGGATTAGAGAGGGTGCAGAGGAGATTCACCAGGATGCTGCCTAGATTAGAGAGGGTGCAGAGAAGATTCACCAGGACGCTGCCTGGATTAGAGAGGGTGCAGAGGAGATTCACCAGGATGCTGCCTGGATTAGAGAGGGTGCAGAGGAGATTGACCAGGATGCTGTCTGGATTAGAGAGGGTGCAGAGGAGATTGACCAGGACACTGCCTGGATTAGAGAGGGTGCAGAGGAGATTGACCAGGACGCTGCCTGGATTAGAGAGGGTGCAGAGGAGATTGTATAGGATACTGCCTGGATTAGAGAGGGTGCAGAGGAGATTCACCGGGACGCTGCCTGGATTAGAGAGGGTGCAGAGGAGATTGACCAGGATGCTGCCTGGATTAGAGAGGGTGCAGAGGAGATTGACCAGGATGCTGCCTGGATTCGAGAGGGTATTTTATGAGGAGAGGTTGACTAGGCGAGGGCTCTTGGAGCAAAGGAGGGTGTGAGGTGCTCTGTTGGACAACCGGCAGCCACAGAGATCGGATCCTCACGCAGGTAGAACACATGAACAGCCCCTGGGTCACAGGGCTGGGACGGGGAGCAGGAACTCTGACAGATCCCCTCTGTCTCCCCCTCAGCCGATATCCCCCACCCTCCATCTCACCTTGACCTGGAACATGACGAGGTGACAGACCCACCAGAAGGGAAAGTAGATGCAGCTGAAGTAGAGGGAGATCTGCAGGGGGAGGCTGCAGACAGACGTCTGGCCTGGGGTGGGGAGAGAGGAGACGGGGTTAATGTGTGGAAATACCCATCTCCCTCCCCCCCTCCAGCCCATCCCTCCCTCTGTCCTGAGCGGGCACACCCACAGAGGCAGGCTGGAGACGAAGGAGGGTTTGATGTGTGGCGTCCCTCCCCTACCTGCCTATACCCTCCACGGCTGTCACCCCCTCAAACCTGGCCACTTCCCCCTTGCCATGAAACTCCAGCCCCTTCTTTCTCTCCCTCCAACTCACAACCCTACCTCACCAATCCCTCCCTTGGTCCAATCACACCCTCCCTCCCTGCCCTCTTCTACTCCCCTCTCCTCTCCCTCTGTTCCTCTTTCCCCATCCCTCTTGCCCACTCACTCTCATCCCCCTCTTTCTCCTCCCTCCTCCTTCCCTCCCCTCTCTCCGTTCCCCGACAACCTTGTTCCCTCTCCTCCCCAACTATCAGAACCTCTTTCCTCTCCACCTCCAGTCACCCTTACACCCTACACCTCACCCCCTCATCTCTACACCTCTCCTCACCCTCTCCACCCCACCCCTCTCACAACCCCACCACTCCCTCACTCACCCTCTCCCCACACTCCCCACCCCTCACCCTCCCCACCCCTCACACCCACTCCTCTCACCCCACCTCCCCCCTCACCCACTCCCTACCCACACCCTCACCCCTCTCCCAACCACCACACCCTCACCCCACCCACTCCCAACCCCACCCCACCCCACCCCACCCCTACCCACACCACCCCACCCCCAACCCACCCTCACCCTACCCCACCCACTCCCTACCCCTCACCCACACCCCTACACCCTCACCCAACCCCACCCCACACCACCCCTACCCCTACCCCACCCTCTCCCACCCACCCCCCTACCCCTACCCCTCTCCCAACCCCACCCCTCCCCAACCCCTACCCCTACCCCCTCCCCTACCCCTCTCCCTACCCCTACCCCTCTCCACCTACCCCACCCCTCTCCCTACCCCTACCCCACTCCCTACCCACCTACCCTCTCCCACCCCTACCCCTCTCCCTACCCACCCCTCTCCCTACCCCTCACCCCCTACCCTACCCCACACCCTCCCCTACCCCCCCTACCCCTCTCCCTACCCCTACCCCTACCCCTCTCCCCTACCCCTACCCCTCTCCCTACCCCTACCCCTCACCCTACCCCTCTCCCTACCCCTACCCCTCTCCCTACCCCTACCCCTCTCCCTACCCCTCCCACCCCCCTACCCCTCTCCCTACCCCTACCCCTCTCCCTACCCCACCCCCCTCCACCCCACCCCTACCCCTCCCTACCCCTCTCCCTACCCCTACCCCTCACCCCTCTCCCTACCCCACTCCCTACCCTCCCTACCCACCCCTCTCCCTACCCCTACCCCTCCCCCTACCCCTACCCCTCTCCCTACCCCTACCCACCCTCTCCCTACCCCTCTCCCTACCCCTACCCCTCTCCCCTACCCCCCCTACCCCTCTCCCTACCCCACTCCCTACCCACCCCTACCCCTCCCCTACCCCTACCCCTCACCCTACCCCTCTCCCTACCCCTACCCCTCCTCCCCTACCCCTCTCCCTACCCCTACCCCTCCCCTACCCCTCCTCCCTACCCCTCCCCTACCCCTCTCCCTACCCCTACCCCTCTCCCTACCCCTACCCCTCTCCCTACCCCTCTCCCTACCCCTCTCCCTACCCCCTACCCCTCTCCCTACCCCTCTCCCTACCCTACCCCTCTCCCTCCCCTACCCCTCTCCCTACCCCTCTCCCTACCCCTACCCCTCTCCCTACCCCTACCCTACCCCCTCCTCCCTACCCCTACCCCTCTCCCTACCCCTACCCCTCTCCCTACCCCTACCCCCTCCTACCCTACCCCTCTCCCTACCCCTACCCCTCTCCCTACCCCTCCCTACCCCTACCCTCTCCCTACCCCTCTCCCCTACCCCTCCCCTACCCCTCTCCCTACCCCTACCCCTCTCCCTACCCCTACCCTCTCCCTACCCCTCTCCCTACCCTCTCCCTACCCTCTCCCTACCCCTACCCCTCTCCCTACCCCTACCCCTCTCCTCCCTACCCCCTCTCCCTACCCCTACCCCTCTCCCTACCCCTACCCGTACCTCTCTCCCTACCCCTACCCCTCTCCCTACCCCTACCCTCTCCCTACCCCTACCCCTCTCCCTATCCCCTCTCCCTACCCCTACCCCTCTCCCTACCCCTACCCGTACCTCTCTCCCTACCCCCTACCCCTCTCTCCCTACCCCTACCCCTACCCCTCTCCCTACCCCTCTCCCTACCCCTCTCCCTACCCCTACCCCTACCCCTCTCCCTACCCCTCTCCCTACCCCTACCCCTCTCCCTACCCCTACCCGTACCTCTCTCCCTACCCCTACCCTCCTCCTTCCCTACCCCTACCCCTCTCTCCCTACCCCTACCCCTATCCCTACCCC
>NW_026780506.1:0-33496 GCF_030144855.1 Hypanus sabinus | reverse complement strand
GGAAGACAGGCTGTACAGAGAGAAACTGTGGAAGTTGAGAGAGGATGAGTGAGAAAGAGAAAAGCAGGAAGATAATCCGGAGGTGAGAGACACGGTGTGGGGGTAGGTAGAATGGGAGACTGGGTGAGAGAGTCCCGGATTGGGTAGAGATAGCGGGATTGGAAAGCGAAAGTGATGGGAGAGGCAGAGACTGTGGGAGACGGAGTGATAATGGGGGATAGAGTGAGACTGGAGAATGTGCAGAGAGAAGGGGTCCAGTCTGGGGAGATATGGACTGGGAAGTGAGACGTGGGAGAGAAGACAGTTGAGAGGGAGACGGACACGATGGCCTATGGGAGCAAAAAGCGGTGGCGGGTGGTGGAAGAAACTGGGTGAGAGCCGGAGGAGAAAGTGGAGAAAGAAACAGGGAGAAAAAGCGCAGAGAGAGTGGGGAGACAGAGATGGAGAGAACTTGGGGAAGAGAAAGACTTGGTGGAGATGGACTGGACAGAGAGAGAGAGAGTGTGTCGAGTGACTGAGGGAGAGAGATTAAGAGGAGAGAGAGCACCGGTAGATAGAGACTGGGAACAGAGTGACTCGATAAGGGAGAGACTGGCAAGGGCGACTGGGGGAGAAACACAGGGGAGAAAAGGGCGGAAGAGACCAGGGAGAGAGACTTATGGCCAAGAGATTCAGCGGGACAGTCTGGGAGAAATAGACTGGGCAAGATAGACTGTTTGGAGGGATATCGGAGAGAGAGCCTGGGAGATAGACTGGAAGAAGAGAGACTAGGGAGAGACCACCTCACCCTTCCTACCCACGTCGTTGGTCCCGACTTGAACTACGACATCCGACAGCTCACACCTCCACCCCCCTTGAGCATATTGAGAACTCGATCGGAGTGTGTGTTGCTTGATCGGGCATATGATTGATTGAATTTATGACATATTGGTCAAACCTATTCATTCAAAACCGGTTTATTTGAAAACTCCGCTGAATTGTCATTAGACCCGGGCGTTATCTACACAGATGGCCATTTAATGTAAACACATACCTCATTCCATTCTTCAGCTCTTCTCTGAATTTCCTCTGTGTCAGTGTATAGATACAAGTATTGGTGCACATGCTGAGAAACTGTAACATGAACCCACATTGTTGTAAGATGAATACCGGGGAACTCAAATATCTGTCCTGGTAAAAATAGTTTTGCACTTGCCATTTTAGAGAATGGGCTACATAGGGCATCCAAAATAATATGAAATTAGCTGATATAGAAAACAGTAAAATCATCGATTTTCTGCGTTTTTCCACCTCGGCATCTTTCTGATCGTCGCTGCTGTGCCGAAGCCTTCTGCGGACTCTATTTGCCACAACGATATGTCTTATGGTTAACCCGTTAAACACCAGGGTTAAGCCGATTGGTATCAATGGTGTTAAGATACTGTCCAGTAATGCGTATCCTCTCCACGCGGGTGAAGTAGCGTATGCATATGTGCGGGTGCACCGCCACGGCCTGTTGTCAATGATGACGTAAGGTTCAAGGGCAACGTAATACGGGGCACATTTCCCGCAGCTCACTATAACCACGGTCACGATCACCACCGTTGCTGTTCTCTCGGTGCAGTATCGCTCCCGCAGCTTCCGGCAACATATTGCGATGAAGCGATCGAAGGTAAAACTGACCGTAAACCAAACAGAACAGTCCGTCGTTACAGCCTTAAATACAAGTGTTAGAGCGCATACAGGAGTGATGAGCAGGGATCTGGAATAAATGTAGATATTGTTGGTCTGCTCCACTAATGCAGCAACGATAACCACCATCAGATCCGCAGCTGCCATTCCAACCAGGTAACGGGTGATGCATTTGGAGAGTCCGCATTTTCCCCGAGATAGGATCACAATCGCCGTTAAATTAACTGCAAGAAATTGGGAAAAAAATAGAAATATAATCAGAATGAATGTAGATATTGTTGGTCTGTTCCACTAATGCTACATCGATAGGCACCATTACATCCGCTGCTGCAAATTCCAACCAGGTAATGTGTTGCTACCTTCCGACAGCTTATAGCAAGGCATATGAGTTCTATGACTCATGTACGGAGAATAGTCGCTTTCTCCTGTAAACAACACCATTTCCATTATCAAAGGTGAAAGAGCTGACAGGACTGTTTGCAGCGGCGACAAAGTGGAATCAAGGAGATATGTAGCAGGTGTTCTCATATACTGACTTTCAGGGGAAAAGACCTCCTTGCGGAAATAGACTGGACCGTCATTTAAATAAGTTGCCACGTTGTGATAAGGTCGAAGTGTCTGCACTGATAGAGACCAAGAAAAGCAAGGATTATTATCACTTCGGAAAGCCTAGCGATGTGAAATTATGAAACATCATTAATATCGACAGCAACGTAATTTACAAAACTTCGCTCAAAGTGCGGAAAATGAAAATAAAACAATCAGATGCCTGAAACCTCAATTCCGGAAACACGGTTCAGCCGACGGTAGCATCTGTGCTTAGTAACAGTGCGCATACCGCAGCAGAGTAACGACGGCACCATACATAAAGTGACCAGCTCCGGCATCTTACCGGGGACTCCAACCGCTACAAGTGTGGGATAGAAAATGGCCGCGATGTAGTAAATCGCCGGATATCCCATATTCCGTGTCAAGCAGCGTTCAGTTGTACGGAGCGTTTCAGCTGCTCAGATGGACTGGTGATCGGTTTAACAGACTTTTATTGAGGTGCGAGCAATTCCGCTGAGGCAATTAGCGTGGCTATCACGTCGGGGACATTAGTGACACCCAACTGCACAAACAATTACGTTAAACTATTTTTACTCACTGTTCCCGTGTCATGAATTTAACTCCTCAAGGGATATTGCAATCTATGTCCAGGTACCTTAGAACTAAATATGATTATCTTTTTCCTCGTTATTTTCCATTTTACCTGGCTTCAGCTATATCTGTGTTGCTTTTAAAATAGGTATTCATCTTGAAGTCATTTATTTTGCAACATTTGCCGGAGCACATTTGCTTCTGAAATTGAGGGAAGGAGTTTGTACTGGCGGGTGAAATTGAGAACACTTCATTATTCAAGGGGAGCATTCGTTCATTCTTTTCTTTCGTTCGTTCCAGTCATCCGGGCGCTTTGAGTGTTGGAAATCAGAGTGACTTCTGACATGCGTCACAATAAAATACACTGCTCTCATGTTCCTCGAAATAATTGAGAAGATCCACTGCGATATTCCAGAGATCTGTGATCAAAAAGGGAACGTGCACCCGGGAGTTTAGCGAGGGCTGTGGACAGTGTGAAGAACAGTGTTTTTCAGCGCACACATGGGCCGTTTGGCAAGAACTGACCTCTGACAGTGAATGACATGACCACCCCACACCCGTGACATGCCATGCAGTCTATTTAACTTTAAAGATATTCGCAAACTTGGGACAATTCCACCACAATTTCTCCATCCATTATCTGTCTGAGCAAAACCAGCAAGTAAAATCTGTGAACAATCCGCAGGTTCCTGATTTACTGTCAGGTATATTGACTTTCGAGCGTCACTATGAGTATGTGCAGAACAGCGGAAGTGTTCAAGCTCACCTGTCAATCACACTTCCTCCTGCTCCTACAGCTTGTGGTTCTCGGACCGATTAGCGGCCCTCGGCCTTTTGGACAAAGTCTTACCAGTTTGTTTACATTGTGGAACTCGTACTAACGTGCGGCCCTCGGTAGAGTCGAGAAAATATCACCTCTGCCTTCAAATTCATCGCCCTAAAGTGAATCCCCTCGTACCTTTCCGGTTTGGGCTCCATCTGTAGCTTCACAGCGCTGCTCTGCGTCCTGTCACTGTCCTGTTGTAATCTGTGACTACCTTTTATGCTATCCATAATTCCATCAATCTCCACATCATTGCAAATAAGCGACCCATCCACCTCCTCATCCAAATCGTTCATAAAAATACAAAATCCGGGGGTCTCCGATCTGATCTCTGCAGGACGCCACTGGTCACCGACATTCGGGGTGAAAACGCTCCATCTACAACTACCCTCTGCTTCTGTGAGCATCATTTCTGAATCCACCAGCCAGCTTTCCCTGGACACCTAACATTCTGACCTTATGAATGGTCCTACCATGGCTAGGGTTAGGGTCAGGGTTAGGGTTATTAAAATGCATTTACACCAGATCCAGTAACCCCCACTTTATTTGCAGAAGACCACGTAATAAACACGTTCTCCCATCTGTTTCTCTCTTCCATTTTCCCCGCTTTGACTCGGGCGAGTGCAATCATGTGAACTATCCTTCTCCTCCGGGTACAAACCGGAAGTGGTTGTCCATCTCACTGAGTGGACAACTGCTCTTCATCCACATTACCGTCGATTGCCTGAAACGTGAATCTAAGAGTATGATCTCATATCGGTCCAGAGCATCCCTTTGACAAGATGCTGTCTAGAACTGAGCTACTATATGACATTGACTATCTCCAAGGGGTTTGAATTGGTTAATATGATACCAGTCCAACTTGTTTGGAAATCTGGATTCAATATACTCCTGGACCGGCTCTGTCAGCGATATCACATGTCCGTACAAATCGCGAAGCTGTAAAGGGGTTCGGCTGATAGAAAGACATTATAACCTTCTGTCCGATTTCCAACTCCCGCGGTTCTGTTCGCACCTCGAAATAAGCTTTGCTCTGCTGTTTCTTCCGTCTCTTCTTATGCGCAATGACATAATAGACCTACTTAATAGAGTCAATTAATTGCTGCTGGCATTTGTCCTTTCCAATGCCACCAAACTCGGTTGATGATAAATCCAGCCCAAACAAGGATTCGAACCCTTTTATTTTCGTTAGCATTGTCTTTAAAGTCCCAGTTATCCATTCAGCAATTGCACTGTATTCTGGTCGATAAGGGATACCAACCTGTGTTTTTCCCCAGACAGTTTCATTGCATTTTGTATCGCTTGTGAGGTGTATCGGAGACCATGATCCGATTCTAGAATCCTCGACAATGCACAAAGAGTAAAAGCTCTCTCCAAACAAAATCCTGGCTACAACGTCAGCGGTTTTCGTTATCTTGTTCTCAAAGCCTATATCCACTTGGTGAATGCATCCACTATCTCGGGGATACAGTTCAGTCTTGCAGGGTATGGAGGTGAAAATCAAACAAAACAAACCCTGCAAGTTAACACATGGTCCTTCTACGGGGCATATCCTGAAACTGCTTTTCCAGCCGAATTATCTGGTTTCTCACTGTTCACAAATCAAACAGTTCTTGCAATATTGTACATCTCCTCGCAGATTTGGCCACCAAATTCTTCACAGATTCTTCAACTGCTCCATAGATCTATCTGATCCTTGATGCCCACAAATTTCACGGTGCAAAAGCATCATCTGGTTTATTTCACAATTCCGAACTTCAAACTTACCACTCTCAAGTATAATCCAAATATGTGCCTCTTTCCCTCGATATTTCCCATAGAATCCTCTACTGTTTGTACCTTTGCTCAGTCCTGATCCTGTCGCTGTGTCATGACTCAGTCTATATGTGTAGAGTTTGTCTGTCTGTCATTCCTAACTCTATATCTGGATTCCATTTCACCATCCAACTTGATTCTAGTTTGGCTAACTCACCAACCCTCCTGCTCATTTCCGGGGTTGTCTTAAACTGAGCCGCCACCTTTTTAATCCATCAGGGTTTTCTCTTGTCTTCTCAAATTTTGATTCCATCAATGGGGCTGATGGTAAAGGTTTGCTTTCTATTGGAATATAACCTCTAGATTCCCATAACAGTAAATATTCAGTCACAGCACATGCGTATGCGGTGAATGAAGGGAGATGAGTTTATGCTCATTCCGCATCTTGTTCAGCGCAGAAGTAGGCAGTCAAAGAGCTTGTTCCTGTTTTCTACTGTTCCATGATCTCAACATGTCCAGGTGATGTTCACATTTTAATGTCAATCTATTCATCATCTGCTGTCCATTCACCTACATTCATATCGTTCTTCTGCACTGACGGGGGTAATATATGGCACGGTATCGAAAACGCCGGAACAAGCTCTCCCGCCGGCCATGTCATCCTCCTGCTGCAATGCGGACCTTTGGATAATTCCAAACGTCAAACTGAAGCTTCCCTCACATTCTTACTCACAAATACTCTCAGTTCTGCACCGAACAACGTAGTTACAATTTTCCCAATCAAAAATGCATGATATATTGCAGACGAGTCCGAAACTGTCATTGGAAAATCAGGAACATTCTTATAATATTTATCAGTGGGACATAACTCGAGTAGATTCACGCAATGATTCACACTGAGGAATATGTGACAGATTCAGCAAACGCAAGAGTGCAGAGATACACGGTGAAGGCAGCAATTTAGAATTGTTGAGGGAAATGTATTCATATAAATAATGCAGGAACATGAAACAGGCTGTCTTGATGGGTTTTGTTTCGATCAATTTATGAAATTAATTACGCACTTACTTATTCAAATTAATTAATATATTTATTTTGCTTATTTTCATTCAACCTTTCAGAAGTTGTGTTGCCAAAACACAGAGGTTTACGGATCAAATGCTGCTCAGCTGGCGCTGTGCGGTTTAGCAACGTGTAGCATGCAGAATGGTCTGTTTGCCAACTGACCCGATGGCGCTGAATGTGTTGCCCAGTACAACCGGCATTATTCATCAGTGCACTGTCTCTCTCACAACTTTAACATCATCCAATTGCAGAAGGCTCTTGTTCTAAGAATAGCTCTGTGAATACAGATTCTGTTTTAAGAGTATTCACCAGATTGGTGGAACTGCGGGAACGCAGGAGAAAAAAAAACCCAGCGGCTCACACTGAGTCAGATATTCACAGTTACGGGACTGAGACAACACCCGCAACGCTGGAGCAGACAGATACAGAGCGAACCCCTCACTTACACGATAGTAGAGAGTGTCAGATACAGAATGAAATCCACACTCCCACACTGTAGCAGAGACTGACAGATACAGAATGAAATCCACACTCTCACACTGTAGCAGAGACTGACAGATACAGAATGAAATCGACACTCACACAATGTAACAGAGACTGACAGATACAGAATGAAACCCACACTCACACAATGTAACAGAGACTGACAGATACAGAATGAAACCCGCACTCTCACATTGTAACAGAGACTGACAGATACAGAATGAAATCTACACTCTCACACTGTAACAGAGACTGACGGATACAGAAAGAAGTGCTTACGAAATGTTCAGAAATACAGGTAATGATAATGAACCAGAAGATTTTAATGCTACCCGGATGGAGATTAGGATCTTAATCACGAGAGCCTGAGGTGCGATGACAAGTCCTTTCCGAGCAGTATTAGTGAAAACCTCAAGGCTGTCTAAAAGTATTTGAAGAACAAGATGACAAGATGTGAGAGAATTGTTCCAAACAATGGTGAGCATGGAAAAGTGTGTACGGAGCCGGAGGAGGTAGCAGAGGTACTTAATGAATACTTTGCTTCAGTATTCACTACTTAAAAAAAAGGATCTTGGCGATTGTAAATATGACTTGCAGTGGACTGAAAAGATTAAGTGTGTGGATGTTAAGGAAAAGAATGTGCTTGTTGCAACGAATGCGGCGAACCCAAGTGCAGGAGACAGACACGCAGAACTGGTTAGGTGGAGACGTGAACGGAAAACAGGAGGGAGAGCAGGTCGGACAGACTTTATCTTGAGTCGGAGCGTCGAGAAAGAAACGGCGGATAAAACTCTTCTTGGAAAGGCACAGTTACACTGAAGTAAAACATTAGAAGACTTATTTTGGTGCGAAGAGGCTGAGCTTCACAGGTAAACCTCTGAACTGGAATTCAACTTGGAAACCCGAACTTGACTAGAAGAAATGGAGTTTCACAGGTAAATCTCGATACTGGAGAAAAAATTCAGAAGATACGTTCCTAAGCGATCGGGAAACATTAATTACCACACAGGCAAAACCAGCGATCAGGCAGCTAGTGGCTGCAAAGCCGCGGTTCTTATGCTGCAGGTCCTGAAGAAAAATAGGTATGCCGTTATCAAAGGGATTTAGCAGCAAATGGGAAATTAGCAGTCGGAAACGTGGCGCAATCAAAGGTAAATAAAAGAAAATACGGAATTGACGATCAGGACAATGATAGTACCAACCTTCACCCCCCCCCCCAACGGGAGCTTCCAGGCGAACCATCAGGCTTGTCCGGATTGTATCGCTGGAATCACGGATGAGGGGTGCAGTCATCAGAGTTTAATCTCATTCGAGTTGTTGTTCCGCACAGAAGTAGTGAGTCAAAGGGCTTGTTGCCGTTCTGTACTGTTCCCAGGATCCCAACATCTCCAGCTGATGTGTTCACATTGTAATATCAATTTATTAATTATCATCTCTCCATTCTCCTCCATCCATCTCATTCGTCAGCACTGTGTCATATAGGACACGGTGCATTGCAACACAGGAGCCTTCTCTTCCTTCCATCCTGTCCCAGACGGGCGGAACAGTCCCGTCTGAGCTGGGACGTAACCAGTAACGTCAAATTCTCAGGAGGTCATCAATGAACCGGGTGCTGCAATATGGAACTTGGATCATTCGAAAGGTGGAACTTGACTTTCCCTCGCATTCCTATTCACAAACTCCCTCAGTGCTGCACAGAACAACGGAGACACAATTTTATCAATGGAAAATGCAAGTCATACTGCAGAAGTCTGAAATTATCAAGTCTTATGCAAAACATCCATCATCCACCCTGGTGCATTCAAACGACAGCAGACCCGAGAAAGATATAGTCGTATCAGTTTGAATGGTTCATAAAACACTGTTGGCCAGAAGAAACCAAAGTCTGATCAAGGACAGGGGAAGCAGACAAGTCAGTTCTCTCTGCCCCGCCCGCACCCATTTTGTGGACTATGAACTGATTCTTGCACTGTAATAATTTAATCAGAGGAACTGAATGTGGACACAGGGAGTTTCAGGTAATGATCTGCTAAACCTGAGACCATTCTCAAACAAGTCGCCTTTGTTATGTGAAGGGCGTGGAATCTGAACTGTTTCTTGACTCTGGGACAATCTAATCAGAGCAATAAACCTGAGACCATGCTCAGAGGAGCAGCTACTTGTTATGTAAAATACCAGACATATCAAAAAAGCAATCTGTAGTCTCGTTGGACTCTGTCTGGGTTGCCCCATTTAACTGGTTCAGACCAGTCAGGTTGCAAAGATACGAATACACAAGGCTGGGGTGGGCAGAGCCACGTAAAATATGTCGGTTGTAGCTCTGTACAATGATCAGTAACCAAGTGGCCCAGGTAGGTCGGGTGACCTTGAGCCAATGGTTTGGGGATCCAATGGTTCAATTGATGAGGAACGATATAAGATTCCGGAGCTTCAGACATGCAGGGGTGATAACTCTCCAGCGGCCAGAGACCAACCATTGCCGAAAAGTAGGACCACACGGACACGTGGAGATCGGGAACATGAGGGTCAGAAGATGATGAGAGCCATTGGTCGTGTGGATATTAAGAATCTTCTTTTCCCAGGGCTGAAATGGTTGCCACAAGAGGAGAGATGTTGAAGGTGCTGGGGCATCGGTACAGAGGAGATGTCAGGGGTAAGTTTTTTTACTCAGAGAGTGATTACTGCGTGGAATAGGCTGCCGGCAACAGTGGTGGAGGCGGATACGATTGGGTCTTTTTAAGAAACTTTTCGATAGGTACATGGAGGTTAGAAAAATTGAGTGCTATAGGTAAGCCTAGTCATTTCTAAGGTAGGGACATGTTCGGCACAACTTTGTGGGCCGAAGGCCCTGTATTGTGCTGCAGATTTTCTATGTTTTCTATGTTTCTATGGAATGTCTTGCCAGCGTAGACTCTGTTCCCGGATAATACCTTTTCTCTTCACTGACTGTTCATGGAGTTTGAGGGTTTCCAGTAGGGTGCACTCAGGAAGATCGTGTGTAAATTTACGTCCTTTTAGTAGAAATGATTCACGATACTTGTAAATACAAATCCTCTGTATCTCATTGATTATTGTTACAAGGGCTGATTCTTGTCAAAGTGACGTCCGTCATTAACATTGCCCACTAACAGGACATGCCGTCTACACAGTGTTACCATCGGGAAGAAGATACAGAAGCCTGAAAGCTCAGGCTCAGCGATTCAGGAACAGCTTTATTCCCCGTTGCCACCTGTATCTCAGTTTTGTTTCTCTATATTTGTTTATCCTGTATTTCATTGCACTGCTACTGTAAAGTTAACTTTTTACCGACGTATGTCTGTGATATTAAATCTGGTTCTGATTCTTTAAATGAAAATCGATTAATTGTTAAAAGCCTTGCTTTTCCAGACTACTCTCAATGCGTCGGATAATGAAGTGCAGGAGAAATTTAAATAAACAATGGGCCTTAAAATCAGTGCCGACCGCTGGATGTTCTCGATAGCTTTGCTTGGAAGGGACTCGCCAAGTATTATGTAACGATGAATTGTCCTCGGTGTTCAGACTACGCTGGTCATGGGGTATGAAGGGAAGTATCTGGACAAACAGGAACATTAGCGATTGTCAGTATGGGTCAGTGCGTAGTAGGTCATGTCTAACCAATCTCACAGAGCTTTACGAGGTAGTTACCAGGAATGGTGTTGAAGGCAAGTCAGTGGATGCCGTCTACAGGGAGCTCAGCAAGGAATTTCTCAAGGTTCCGTAGGGGAGGATGCTGGAGAAGGTTCAGTCGCTTGGCTTTCATGATGAACTGTTAAATTATTGTCACCATTGGCTACGTCGGGGAAACTAGAGTGTGGTAATAAATGGTTGTCTCTCTGATTGTGGACTTGTGACGAGTGGAGTGCCGCACGGATCGTTGCTGTCATCGTTGTTTGTTGTTTGTCATCTATAATAACGATCTGGATAATGATGTCGTTAACTGTATCAGCAAACTGCCGATGACAGCAGCATTACCTGTGTAGTTGACAGCGAGGAAGAGTCCCAGAGCATGGTACCGGAAAAGGGATCTGGACCAACTGGAACAGTGGGCTGAAAAAAAGCGTATCTGGTTTAACGCAGACAAGTGTTAGATGTTGCAGTTGGGAGGACCAGCCAGGGTTGGTCTGACACAATGAGAAATAGGGCACTGAGGAGTACGATAGAACAAACGAATCTGGGAATGCAGGTCTATAATTCAATGAAAGTTGCCGCACAGTTAGACAGGGTCGTAAAAACAGCTTTTCGCCCATTGGCCTTCCTAGACCAAAGGACTGAGTGCAGGAGTTGGGTTGTTACGTTGCTGTGACTTAAGGCTTTATTGGGTCCCAATTTAAAATATTGTGTGCGGTTGGGCTCAACTATCTGCTGGAAAGATGCAAATAAGACTGAAAGAATGCAGAAAAGGAATTATACAGTTATTGCCGGGACTGATTGTTTTTAATTAAAAAGAAAGATTACCTATGTTAGCACTATTCCCGAGGGGGTAGAAGACTGAGGGGAGATTTGATAGAGGTATACAACAATATGAGGCGGATGGAGAGTGTAAATGCAAACAGGCTTTCTCCACTGATGTTGGAGATGTTGATGAATACAACTGGAGATCATGGGCGAAGATTGAAATGTGAAATGTTTAAGGGAATCATGAGGGGAATCTTCTTCACCCAGAGGGTGGTCAGAGTATGGACAGTGCTGCCAACACAAGTGGTAATTGAGATTCCAATTTCAACGTTTAAGAGATGATTGGAGAAGTACACGGATGAGAGGGATACGGACGTCCACGGTCCGGGTCTGGGTCGATGCGATTAGGTAGTGTAAATAATTCGACCCTGACCTGACGGGCTGAAGACCCTGTTTCTGTGCAGTGGTTTCCTATTGCTGTCTAACTGTATGTCTAGGTTAGAACCTCAGTGTCTCACACCACCGTCCAATCTAGGAAGTCGGTGGTACTGTTCGACCCCTCTGTCCTTGCACACACTGACGCATGGAGACTACAGCATGACGATATGGAAGCACCAATGTGAGATGATAAGGGGAGTATCACACCACAGGAATATGCCCTCACTCCTTCAGTTAGGCGGTACAGACAATAGTTCCGGTCTGGAGGTGGGTGTGACAGTGGTCAAATCTGTTGCTTCATCAGTTGTACAGGGAATCATTAGCCCTGATACTAAACAACAAAGGGTTCCTTTAATCCGAATCCTGTCCTAGGTCAGAAATTGGAGGTGGGAAACCTCGGAGGTCGTTGGATGCTTGGAGTTGTGGAGACGCCATATTTTTATTGTGTTGCATATTAACTCCTGGACGATATATTACTTTCTGCGTCTCCTTGTCTTGGAGTCGAAAGTCTTTACTAAATGTTGTATGATTGCAATTACAGATGTTTGTTAACTATTGAACAAATAAGGGCATGCTATTTTCTGCGATATTTTGAAAATATGAATCCATTGCGGGTTTAAAATATACCATGAGGTATGGACATAATTGAGTTCAATCGAAAGAGAAATAGAAAGATTACGGCCATGAATAACTTCATGGTAGTCATGTGCTTCTGTAGTTTGTGTGGGATGGATGATTGAATTAATCTTCTTTTTCACTATAGATGAGGCAGATCATTTGTGTCTCCTTGCAAGAAGTGTTTTAAAGGAACTGATGCGAAATTCGGAGTCTGCATATCTTTCCGAAATTCTATGAAGTGTTAATGTATGTGAGACTCAGGTCTCCACATCTCACTCTCCCATGTTCTTTAGAATACGTGCTAAGGCCTTTTACTTTGGAAATGGTTTATTCTGTGTTCTCCAATTGCCTGCGATGGTTTTGCAGGAAGACAAGTCTGAGTCCGAATGTTTGGTTTGCTTTCGCCGCGTATTTAGTTTGTGTAATTATGTATGGTTCATTTATTATGGATTTCTGATGGAGACACGGACTCCACTCCGGCCGTGTGGATTCAGGGTTAAAGGGATCGAAATTTGACCGCTTCTACCCCCGACACGATAAATTCACGATTCAGAGGTAAATTTGCATTGGGATAAAATGGTGTCTACTTGAATTGGCATTTTGGAAGGCTGGTTCTTTTAATGAGCAGCAAAAGCTGCTGCTGAACACTTTGAAATTCTAGCTTTAAGTTGTAGGTCTCATTGGAAAAGATTGTTTTGAGGTCATTGTAGCATCTGCCCTGTAATATGTAAATGCAAGGTCAGTTTAGATAACGTGGCGGTGTAATCATTAGCTAAACGATTTGCTTACATCATCAGCCCTAATTCCATTAATTATCCAGTTGCTACTGGGTGGTCAGATTAAATCGGTTATTTCCCACTATAACTGCGAAGTCCAAATATAGTTGGAAAGTGTACCGAAATTTCGGCCCACTACTGACATAATACTCACCCGTTTGTAATTCGAAGGAGTCTCCCTATTATCTTTCGTCAAATAAGGAATAACATTTGCCACCCACCGCCCACACCCCCCAGTCTTCTTGTTCTACTTCCATGGCCAACGAAGACACAAATATCCCGTGCAAAAGTACAGCAATATCTTCGCTCGCTTTCCGAAATAACCTAGACTATATCCCTTCCGGCACCGGGGAATCATCTATCATAATGTTTTCCAAGGTTCTAGCGCATCCTCTTTCTCAGCGTCGGCATGTTCTAGCCTTTTGACGCTGTGTTCATATTCACTGCTTCCTTGACTCCAAACACAATTTTCCTCTCGTCTGCCACACTCGATCTAGTCATCCTTGCATTCTTCCTTTACTTCAGTGCAACTCGCTAAGGCATTCACAACTCCCCTTATACTTTTTCTAATTCCATTGTTCAATTCTTTGCTGTCTGCATTGTGACTCGCCATAACCCTACCCGATCCTTTCTTCCTAAACCTAAACTATCTTCTTTTCTTCTTCTTGATTCGTCCATAATTCTTGTCAGTTAGGGTTACTTTACGCTATCATCCTTTCCCTGTTTCAATGAGACAAGCCCTTACTGAACCCCATGTCAGTGGTCCCTGAACAATCTCCACATGTCTGTTTCGCATTACCCAGAAGGCATCATTTCCTAATGTACGTTCACAAGTTTCTGCCAGGTAACACCATACATTGCAGACCCCAAATTCCAGGCTCCCTTCTCCATTCCCTGTGCAAAGTAAATATCGGGGAGTTCTCCCTGTCGTTCTGAAATGCTGACCCGCAGAGAGATCTGTCACCGGCCCGGTTTGCTTTTCTAATAGAAGATCCGGTATCGACTGTTTGCGAGTCCGCCTTTCTTCTTATAGTGGCATGAATACATCCTGAACACAACTGAGAAATTATGCCATCCCTGAATCTGTTACCCGACCCTGTCCATTTTGAAATATCTTAAACCAGGCAAGTCCTGAAGCCATCCCTGCCCTTGTGACAATCGATTGTCTGTGATGACTTGAACGAATTTAACACTAACGCCAGCAGCATTGAACGTTTGCATTGCTACCTTTCAGAACAGTATCAAGTAATCAATCTTCCGCCAATTCTGCAATTTCCGGAATATGATTGTTTCAATTAATGACATATTTGCCAAACTAATTCATTGTAAAACGGCTTTAATTGAAAACTCCGCTGACATACCATTAGACAGCTGAGTTATCTACACAGATGGCCAGTTAATGTAAACACATACTTTATTCCATTCCTCAGCTCATCTCTGAATTTCCTCTGTGTCAGTGTATAGATACAACTATTGGTGCACATGCTGAGCATTTGGAACATGAACCCTAATTGCTGTAGGATGTATACCGGGGAACTCAAATATCTGTCCTCGTAGAAATAGTTTTCCAATTGCCATTTCAGGGAATGGGCTACATTGGGCATCCAAAATAATATGAAATTAGCTGATATAGAAAACAATAAAATCATCGATTTTCTGCGTTTTTCCACCTCGGCATCTTTCTGATTGTCGCTGCTGTGCCGAAGCTTTCTGCGGACTCTATTTGCCACAACGATATGTCTTATGGTTAACCCGTTAAACACCAGGATTAAGCCGATTGGTAGCAATGGTGTTAAAATACAGTCCAGTAATTGGTATGCTCTCCACACGGGTGAAGTAGCGTATTCATATATGCCGGTGCACCGCCACGGCGTGTTGTCAATGATGACGTAAGGCTCAATGGCAAAGTAAACCGGGGCACATCTCCCGCAGCTCACTATAACCACGGTCACCATAACCACCGTTGCTGTTCTCTCGGTGCAGTATCGCTCCCGCAGCTTTCGGCAACATATTGCGATGAAGCGATCGAAGGTAAAACTGACCGTGAACCAAACAGAACAGTCCGTCGTTGCAACCGCAAATACAAGTGTCAGAGTGCACACAGGAGTGATGAGCAGTGATCTGGAATAAATGTAGATATTGTTGGTCTGTTCCACTAAAGCAGCAACAATAACCACCATCAGATCCGCTGTTGCCATTCCAACCAGGTAACGGGTGATGCATTTGGAGAGTCCGCATTTTCCCCGAGAGAGGATCACAATGGCCGTTAAATTAACTGCAAGAAATTGAAAAAAAAACAAAAATAAATATAATTAGAATAAATGTAGATATTGTTGGTCTGTTCCACCAAAGTAATATCGATATCCACCATCAGATCCGCTGTTGCCATTCCAACTAGGAATAGGTGATGCATTTTCCCCGAGAGAGGATCACAGTCGCTGTTAAATTAAAAACAAAATAATTGGAAATAAAATAGAAATATTGTTAGCAGCATCTCCGTGAACGCTCCCATTCTACCGATGCTATCAGGGTATGGTCTCTGGAAGTGGAAAGCGGGAATCCGGTGTGTGCGGTCTCGGTCGCTGCACTCCGGATGGAGGACAATGACGGATGTGAGTGTCAGTGGATTGGCGACCTTCCCACAGTTCAGAGCGAGGCATCCGATTTCCACGACTCACGGACCGGTGAGCAGTCGATCGCTCCTGTAAGCAACATCATTTCCATTATTAGAGGTGAAATAGCTGAAGGGGTTGTTTGTAGCCGTGACAAAGTGGAGTCAATGAGATATAAAGCATCAGTTCTCGTTTACAGACCTACGTACCATTTAAATAAGCTACCATGTTGTTAGAAGGTCGGAGTGTCTGCACTGATAGAGACTCGGACCTAGAAAAGCAGAGACCGGCATCACTTCAGAAAGCGTAGCGATGTGAAACTGTGAAACAATGACAATATCGGCACCAACTTAATTGACAAAAGACAGAAAACACTGCGATCAAAGTATGGATAATGAAAATAAAACAATCAGATGCCTGGATACTACATGCCGGAAACACGTTTCAGCCGACGGTAGCATCTGTGTTCAATAACAGTGCGGATACCGCAGCAGAGTAACGACGGCACCATACATAAAGTGACCAGCTCCGGCATCTTACCGGGGACACCGACCGCTACAATAGTGGGGTAGAAAGTGGCCGCGATGTAATAAATCGCTGGATATCCCATATTCCGTCAGAAGCAGCGTTCAGTTGTGTGGAGCGTTTCAGCTGCTCAGATGGACTGGTGATCGGTTTAACAGACTTTTATTGAGGAGAGATCAATTACACTGAGGCAATTAGCGTGGCTATCACGTCAGGGACATTAGTGACAACCAAATGCACAAACACTTACGTTAAACTATTTTTACTCACTCTGTCACCGTGCCATCAATTTGACTCCTCAAGGGACATTGCAATCTACTTACTTTAAAACAAAGTATAATGTGAATTTGCCAGTTTAAATTCCATGACAACTGACCTCAGCTATTTAAACAGGACATTTTGTATCAGTGTTTATGGAGGCGTTCATAATCAAGTCGATTTATTTTGTAGCATTGCACGGAGAACATTTGCTTCTAAAATTGAGGGAAGGAGTTTTTTTTCTGGCGGGTGAAATGGAGAACGCTTCTTTATTAAAGTGGAATATCCGTTCACTCATTTCTTTCGTTCGTTCCAGTCATTCCGGGCGGTTTGAGTGTTGGAAAACACAATGAGAGCTGACACGTGTTACAATAAAATATACTGCACATATATTCCACGACACAATTTAAAAGATGCACAGCGATTTCCAGAGATCTGTGATCAAAAAGGGAACGTGATTTCGGGAAGTTAGCGAGGGCTGTGGAAAGTTTGAAGATCAATGTTTTCCAGCGCACACATAGGGCGTTTGGCAGGAACCTGGCCTCTGCCAGTCAATGACTTGACCACCACATACCCGTGACCTGCGATGCAGTCTATTTAACTTTAAACATATTCTCAGACCTGTCACAATTTTACCACTATTTCTCCATCCATTCTCTCTTTGAACAAAAGTAGCAAGTGGAATCTGTGAATCCTCCGCAGGTTCTCAGGCTGTTCTATTATTTGCCACGAAGTTGTATTTTTTTCTGCTGATTTACTGTCAGGTATATTGCCTATCGAGCGTCACGATGGGCATGTGCAGAACAGCGGAAATGTTCAAGCTCACCTGTCAATCACACTTCCTTCTGCTCCTGCAATGCACCTCTCGGTGCCGATTGTGGTACTCCATCTGATAAGCTGCTCTCGGCTTATTGGAGAAAGTCTCATGACTCAGTTTCCATTGTGGAACTCGTGCTAATGTGAGGCCCTCGGTTGACTAGAGAAAGTATCACCTCTCTGACTTCAAATTCATCCTTCCAAAGTGAGTCACTTCGTACTTTTCTGGGCTGAGCACCATCTGTAACTTCTCAGCACTGCTCTGCGTCCTGTCACTGTCCTGTTGTAAACTCTGATTATCTTCTATACTATCCTTAATTCACCCAACTTCCACATCATTGAAAATACAGTAATTCACTGTCCCACTTCCTTATACACATCATTTTTAAAGCACAGAAATCCGGGAGTCTCAGAACAAATTTCTGCGGAAACCACAGGTACCAGAATCCGAAGGGAAAACGTTCCATCCATAACAATTCTCTGCCTTCTTAGGCGTCAGTCCTAAATCCACAGGCCAATTTTTCCAGGATACCAAGTTTCCTAACTCTCTGAAAGGTCCTACCATGTTTAACCGAAGGCTGACCGCCTCATCCTCACAGAATTGAACCCGGCCCGTGAGAGATGATCTGCCCCACACAAAGCCATACTGATTCTCCCAAATCAAGTCATGCTCCTCCAAATTTTCCTAAATCATTTGTCTAAGAATGTTCTCCAATAATTTGCCCGTCTCTGAAGTAGGACTCACCGCTTCCAGCAGTCACCCAGGGATTTCCCTGACCACACAAGAGGACTTACTTATCCTAATGTTCTTCATTCAAAAGTTCCAGCACATCCTCGCTCTTCACTTCGATATGTTGTCGCACATCACCCGTTTAACGCTCTCCTCACAAACGACCCTGTGACTGGAGAATACTGTACTGAAGACTTCATTCATGATCAGCCTTTCTTCCCCTGAACTCAGGGGCTTATTTCATCTTCTATCCCCAACAGGTCCTACACTCACTCCAGTTATCCATTTCTTCACATGCATCAAGAATGACTTGGGGTTTTCCTTAAAGTTACTGCAGACTTTTTGTAGATGTTTCTAGTTATCATAATTCCATTCCTCGGTGTGTCCCCGGCTACTTTGTAAATCTACAGTCATGTCTGATCCATGCTTTCTAATCTTGAGCTCAGCTTCCTGAAGCTTCTTTCTTCCACTTGACAAGATGTTTCACATCTCTTGTCAACCATGCTTCCTTCACCCTACGGCCCTTCCACTGTCTTAATGGGGTAAACCTGTCCAGAACCCCATGTAAGTGCAGCCTAAAATAACTTCACATTTCAGTTGTGCAATTCCAGGACATCTCCGTTCCCGACTGATACTATGATTTTTCTGCCTAATGTCATCATAATTCCACTTACAAGGTTAATTACTTTGGGAACTGACACAGGGCTGTGGGACGGGACCGGGTGGTGTGAATAATTTGGACCCTGACATGGGGCAGTGGACAGAGAGTGGGAGAATGGGATGGGTATGCGGAATGACACGAGGCTGTGGGGACACAGCGGGGCGTGGAGATTACTTGGTGACTGACGCGGGTCTGTGTCAGTAATGTATGTAACCCTTTTTACGAAAGGAGGGCGTTGGACCACTTATGATATGCCTACCACTCCACCGATGCCTTAAACATCTGGAGAATAATGCTTATATGAAAATGCTATTATTGTACTACAGTTCAGTATTCGACACCATAATTGACCGCAGGCTCGTCAGGAAGCTCAGAGATCTCGTCCTTGACCCCGCCTCTCAGATCGCCAGCAGGTTGTAAGAGTGGCCTCCCTGAACTCCACGCCTCTGACTTTCAACACAGGAGCCACTCAGGGTCAGGTACTGAGTCCCCTCCCTTACTCCCTGTATTCCCATTACTGTATCGCAATCCACAGCTCCAATCTGTTAATTAGATTTGCCGACGATACTATATTGATTGGACTAATCTCAAAAAAATAGCGAAGTGGCCGACAGGGAAAAAGTTATCTCTCTGACACAGTGACGTCAAGTAAAAAAAGCTGCTCCCTCAATGTCTCAAAAACAAAGAAGCTGTTTGTGGACGACAGGAGGAATGGAGGCAGGCTAACCCCTATTGACATCAATGGATCTGGGGTTGAGAGGGTGAACAGTTTTAAGTTCCTGCCATCCACATCACCGAGGACCTCACGTGGTCTGTACATAGCAGCCGTGAACTGAAAAAGGCACAACAGCTCAGTTCGAGATTGTATTCTGTTTTGGGCACCTGGTCTCAGAAAGGATGGGCTAACGTTGGAGCGAGTTTAACAGAGCTTCATGAAAACGATTCCAGAACGGAATATCTTGTCATATGAAGAGACTGTGATTGGTGATACAATTTATATCTATCGAATATCCCCGATGGGCTGGATATGGACCGGATGTGTCCTATGGGTGGGAGAGTCTAGGACCAGAGGAGACAGTTTCTGAATAGAGGATCTTCCATTTGCAACGTTGATGAGTTTAGCCAGAGAGTGGTGAATCTGTGGAACTCGTTGCCACAGGCAGCTGTAGAGGCCAAGACTTTGTGCTTATTTAAGACAGAGACTGATAGATTGTTGACTTGTCAGGACATGAAGGGATAGAGGGAGACAGCAGGCGATTGGGCCTAAGAGGAAAATTGGATCAGCCGTGACTCAATATCCTAACTCTGCTCCAACGTTTTATGGTCTTATGTTTAAATATTTATCTCTTAGTTGTATTGTATCAGGCTGATCTGGTTCATACAGTACCAGCTCTATTGCCACTTTCATAATTTTGCTCTGCACTTATCCTGTCTAAAGCTGATGTTTATATCTTTACAATACAGGTCTACTTTTTAATTAATTCTACCTTTGATGATGAAGTAGCGATCGACTGTCTATTCAGGGTCTGGCAACATATAATTATTATTTTATTTTACTTGTTTCTCAGCTCAAGCTGGTATAACTTGAGGCACAGCGGTCGGGAAGCACAATCATTTCTCAGTTGGCTAAGAAATTGTGTGCTCAGATCGCTGGGATGTCTTCTACGGACGGACATCAGTGGTTGACTTGACCTTCCATAGAGAGCATTTCTTCATGTGCTCTCATTTAAGTTTAGTGGTGTGTATTTTGTATTAGTTTTACACATGCCGGCATGCAGTGCTCAATTCTGTTTTCGTTAAGAAAAATATCCTGAAGAGGTTTATTTGTAATCAACACCCCTCCCTATCTCCCAGTTTCACTGATGAAGAACCTCCGTGTTATTCTTCCTCTCCTGCCCCACTGCACTTCTTACTCTGACTTAACATCTTCATTTTCAAAATAAAAGCCAATAATTCAGGGGTATCGTGGACAGAAGTGAGTATCGATGCCATTATTAAAGAGAAAATGTGCTTTGGAAGCTGGAACGCCTGGAGGTATGTAAGACTCCTGGACCAGATGATGTACACCCTAGGGTACAGAAAGAGGTAGTTGAAGAGTTTGACAAGAGTTTGGTCTATAATTCCAAGAAATATCCCTATTATCTTTCGTCAACAAATGAATAACATTTACCACCTTTCAATCTTCTAGTTCTACTTTGGTAGCCAGCGAAGACACACATATAATGTCCAAAACAGCAGCAATAACTTCGCTCGCTTTCACAAATTACCTGGCATCCCAAATTCAGGTGTATTAAAATCATTTATCACAATGTTTTCCAAGTTTCCATCGCATCCTCTTTCTGAGCGGCGGCATGTTCTGGCATATCTGCCTTTTTACGCTGTGTTCACATTGATCAATGTATTCAGTAAGGAGCTTCACCGCCTCCTTGGCCTCCAGTGACGCGTTTGCCTCTGATCTGCCCACACTCACTCCAGGCTCTTCCTGTTCTCCACAGTGCTACTCGCCAAGGCTTTCTCAAGTCCCTTTCTAAATCTTCTAAGTCCATGAAGTTATTTCCTAATTACATTCTGACTCGCCATAACGCAAGCTGATCCTTTCTTCCTAATCCTTAAGTTTCGTTCTTTCTTCCTCTTGACGAGTTGTTGCAGCTTTCTTGTCACTCAGGGTTACTTTAAGTTATCATCCTTTCCCTGCGTCAACGAGACAAACCTATACCAAACCCGATGTCAGTGCTCACTAAACAATCTCGACGTATCTGTTGCGCATTTCCCTGAATACATCATTTCCCAATGTACATTCCCAAGTTCCTCCCAGGTAACACCATACATTGCAGACCCCCAATTCCAGGCTCTCTTCGCCTATCCCTGTGCAATGTGACTGTCAGGGAGATCTCCCTGTCGTTTTGAAATGCTGACCCGCAGAGAGATCTGTCACCGGACCGGTTTGCTTTTCTATTAGTAGATCCGGTATCGACTGTTTGCGAGTCCGCCTTTCTTCTTATAGTGGGATGAAACCATCCTGAACACAACAGAGAAATTAAGCCATACCTGAACCTGTTACCTGACCTTGTCCATTTTGAAATATCTTAAACCAGGAAAGTCCATCCCTGCCCTTGTGACAATCGAGGGTCTGTGATGACTTGAACGAATTTAACACTAACGCCAGCAGCATTGAACGTTTGCATTGCTACCTTTCAGAACTGTATGAAGTCAGCAATCTTCCGCCAATTCTGCAATTTCCGGAATATGATTGTTTGAATTAATGACATATTTGCCAAACCTTTTGATTGTAAAACGGCTTTCATTGAAAGCTCAGCTGAATTACCATTAGACCCGAGCGTTATCTACACAGATGGCCATTTAATGTAAACACGTACTTCATTCCATTCCTCAGCTCTTCTCTGAATTTCCTCTGTGTCAGTGTATAGATACAAGTATTGGTACATACGCTGAGCATTTGCAACATGAACCCAAATTGCTGTAGGATGTATACCGGGGAACTGAAATATCTGTCCTCGTAGAAATAGTTTTCCAATTGCCATTTCAGGGAATGGGCTACAGAGGGCATCCAAAATAATATGAAATTAGCTGATATAGAAAACAACAAAATCATCGATTTTCTGCACTTTTCCACCTCGGCATCTTTCTGATTGTCGCTGCTGTGCCGAAGCTTTCTGCGGATTCTATTTGCCACAACGATATACCTTACGGTTAACCTGTTAAACACCAGGATTAATCCGATTGGTAGCAATGGTGTTAAGATAATGTGTAGTAATTCGTATCCTCTCCACTCGGGTGAAGTAGTGTATTCATATGTGCCGGTGCACCGCCACGGCGTGTTGTCAATGATGACGTAAGGTTCAACGGCAAAGTAAACCGGGGCACATCTCCCGCAGCTCACTATAACCACGGTCACGATAACCACCGTTGCTGTTCTCTCGGTGCAGTATCGCTCCCGCAGCTTTCGGCAACATATTGCGATGAAGCGATCGAAGGTAAAACTGACCGTAAACCAAACAGAACAGTCCGTCGTCACAGTCCGAAATACAAGTGTCAGAGCGCAGACAGGAGTGAGGAGCAGGGTTCTGGAATAAATGTGGATATTGTTGGTCTGTTCTATTAAAGCAAACACGATAACCACCATCAGATCCGCTGTTGCCATTGCAACCAGGTAACGGGTGATGCATTTGGAGAGTCCGCATTTTCCTCGAGATAGGATCACAATCGCCGTTAAATTAACTGCAGGAAATTTGGGAACAAAACAGAAATACGGTCAGCTCCCTGAATGACCCAGTTCTACCGAAGCTAGGCAGGGGAGGGTCTGTTTGGAAGTGGAAAGAGTCCACAGTGTGCGTTCTCCGTCGCTGTACTCCGGCTGGAGGACAATGACGGATGTGAGTGTCATGGATTGGCGACATTCCCACAGTTTTAGAGCGAGGCATCCGAGTTCCACGACTCACGTACCGGTGAGCAGTCGATCGCTCCTGTAAACAACACCATTTCCATTACTAGAGGTAAAAAAATCTAAAGGGATTGTTTGTTGCCATGACAAAGTGGAGTCAATGAGATATAAAGCATGAGTTCTCATTTACTGACTTAACGAAGAACAGCCCTACGTGTTGAAAATAGACTGTACCGTCTTTTAAATAAGCTGCCAAAGTTGTCGTAAGATCAAAGTTTCTGCACTGACAGAGACTCAGACCTAGGAAAGCAGAGACCTACCAGCATCATTTCAGAAAGCCTAGCAAGATGAAATTATAAAGCAACGACAATATCGACACCAACTTAATTGACAAAAGAAGAAAAAAAACTGCCAGCATAGTATGGAAAATAGAAATAAACCCATTAGATGCCTGAATCCTCAATTGCAGAAACACGTTTCAGCCGATAGTAGCATCTGCGCTCAGTAACAGCGCGGATACCGCAGCAGAGTAACGACGGCACCATACATAAAGTAACCAGCTCCGGCATCTTACCGGGGACACCAACCGCTACAAGTGTGGGATAGAAAATGGCCGCGATGTAGTAAATCGCCGGATATCCCATATTCCGTCAGATGCAGCGTTCAGTTGTACGGAGCGTTTCAGCTGCTCAGATGGACTGGTGATCGGTTCAGCAGACTTTTATTGAGGAGAGAGCAATTCCACTGAGGCAATTAGCGTGGCGATCACGTCAGGGACATTAGTGGCAACCAACTACACAAACAATAACATTAAACTATTTTTACTCACTGTCCCCATGTCATTAATTTGTGTCCTCAAGGGATATTGCAATCTATTTACTTTAAATAAAGTATGATGTGAACTTTCCATGTTATTTTGCATGATATCTGCCTTCAGCTATTTAAATAAGATATTTGTATATCTGTGTTGCTTTTAAAGTCGGCATGCATATTGAAGTCGATTTATGACATTTGACGGAGCACATTCGCTTCTGAAATTGAGGGAAGGAATTTGTTCTGTCGGGTGAAACGGAGAACACTTCTTTATTAAAGGGGAGCATTCGTTCATTCTTTTCTTTCGTTCATTCCAGTCATTCCGGACGGTGTGAGTGATGGAATAGACAATGACAGCTGACATGCGTTATAATAAAATACACTGCACTTATTTTACTCCAAACACTGTAAAAAAAATACACAGCGTATTCCAGAGGCCTGTGATCAAAACTAGAACGTGTCCTCGGGAGATTAGCGAGGGCTGTGGACAATGTGAAGAACAGTGTTTTCAAGCGCAAACGTGGGGTGTTCCGCAGGAACCTGATCACTTCCACCACCCAATACCCGTGACGCGCCATGCAGTCGATTTAACGTTAAAGATTTTCTCAAACTAGCTACAATTCTACCAGTATTTCGCCATCCATTCTCCATTTGAACGAAAGTTGCAAGTAAAATCTGTGAACATTCCACAGGTTTCAGGGTTGTTCTATAATTTGCCACGAGGTTGTCTGTTTTACTCTGATTTGCTTTCAGCTATATTGTCTTTCATACAAACACAGAAACAGAAAATCTACCGCACAATTCAGGCCTTTCGGCCAACAATTTTGCGCCGAACATGTCCCGACCTCAGATATCACGAGCGTTACCCATAGCCCTTTATTTCTCTAAGCTCCATGCACCTGTCCAAAAGTCTCTCAAAAGACCCTATCGTATCCGCCTCCACCACCGTTGCTGGCAGCCCATTCCACACACTCACCATTCTCTACGTAGAAAACCTACCCCTGACATCTCATCTCTACCTTCTCCCAAGCACCCTAATCCTGTGTCCTCTTCTGGCAAACTTCTCCGCTCTGGGAAAAAAGCCTCTGACTATCCACATGATCAATGCCTCTCATCACCCTGTACACTTCTATCATGTCACCTCTCATCCTCCGTCGCTCCAAGGAGAAAAGGCCGAGTTCAACTGTTTTCAGAAGACTGTCGTCAGTATGATTATGTGCAGAACAGCGGAAGTGTTCAAGCTCACCTGTCAATCACACGTCCTTCTGCTCCTGCAGTGCACCGCTCCGTGCCGATTGCGGTTCTCGTACCGATGAGCGGCCCTTGGATTACTGGAGAAAGTCTCATCACTCTGCTCCCATTGTGGAACTCGTACTAATGTACGACCCTCGATTGATTCGAGCAAGTAATACCTCTGACTTCAAATCGATTTTCCCGAAGTGAATCACACTGTAATATTTGGGTTGAGCTCCATCTGTAACTTCTCAGCGCAGCTCTGCGTCCTGTCACTGTCCTGTTGTAAACTGTGACAACCTTCTAAAATCATTCATAAAAACACAAAAGCCGGGGGTCTCAAACTGACCAGGACTCCGCTGGTCACCGACATCCAGGGAGAAAACGCTCCAGCCACAACTACAGTCTGCCTTCTGTGGGCGTCAGTCCTGAATCCACCAGCCAACTCTCCCTGACGCTATGAACGGTCCTACCATGGTTAACCGTATCAAATGCCTTATTAAGATCTATTTACACCAGATAAACTTTTCTACCTTTACCAATATGTTTTGAAACATCCTCACCGAATTGCACCTGGCAGTGAGCTATGACCTGCCTCTCTCAAAGCCATTCTGATTCTCCGAAATCAGGTTCTCCCAAACCTCGCAAATTCGGTTTCTAAGAAACTTCACCAACAATCTGCCCGTCACTGAAGTAGGTCCCCTGATACTACAAGTGCGGCAGTGATAACGCAAAGGTAATCGCCAAGGGCGCAGGAATCTCTTCCTCCGCTTCCCACAGTAACCTGGGGTTTCTCGCAGCTTCAGAAGAGGACTTATCTATCCGAATGTTTCTCAAAAGTTCCTGTACGTCCTCATTTTACATCCTCGTCCTGTCTTTGCACATCAGCCCATTTAGAACTGCCCTCCCAAATGTTAGGATCGCTCTTACTGTTGAAAATTGAAGTAAAGTCCGCGTTAAGGACCTGACCCACTTCTACCAACTCCAGCCGTATGTTTCATCTCTACCCCTGACCGGTCCTTCTATCACTCTAGTCATTCTCTTCTTCACACACAACTAGAATGCCGTGGGGTTTTCAAGTTCCCTAATTCCATTCTTCAGCTCGTCCCTGGCTGCCTTGTAACTCTATAGCCGTGCCCGATCCTAGCTTTCTAAACCTGGTCAGTTTCTTTCTTCCTCTTGACCAGATGATCCACATCTCTGTCAAACATGGCTCCTTCACCTGTCCAGAACCATATGAAAGTGCTGCCTAAAATACATTCTCATTTCCGGTGTACATTTCCCAGGGTGCATCCGTTCCCTGTTTTAGCTCTGAGATTCCAGTCTAAAGCATCACAATTACATTTAGCCAATTCATTACTTTGGAAACTTCTCTCATGTGGGGAGACAGACACACAGAAAGACAGACAGACAGACATATTTTATTGATCCTGAGGGAAATTTGGTTTCGTTAAAGCCGCAACAACCAAGAATAGTGACGAAATATAGCAATATAAAACAATACATAATTAAATAATAATGTTATTCATGCCGAGCGGAAATAAGCCCATAACTAGCCTATTGTCTCAGCTTGTCTGACACTCCGAGGGAGGAGTTGTAATGTTTGATGGCCACAGGCAGGAATGACTTCCTATGACGCTCAGAGTTACATCTCGGTGGAATTGGTCTCTGGCTGAATGCACTCCTGTGCCGAACCAATACATTATAGAGTGGATGGGAGTCATTGTCCAAGATGGCATGCAACTTGGACAGCATCCTCTTTTCAGACGCCACCGTCAGAGAGTACAGTTCCACCACCACATCATCACTGGCCTTAAGAATGAGTTTGTTGATTCTGTTGGTGTCTGTTACCCTTAGCCCGCTGCCCCAGCACACATTGCAAACATGATAGGCACTGACCACCACAGCCTCGTAGAACATCCGCAGCATCGTCCGGCAGATGTTAAATGACCTCAGTCTCCTCAGGAAATAGAGACGGCTCTGACATTTTTTTGTAAAAAGCCTCAGTTTTTTTTCTGACCCGTCCAGTTTATTGCCCGTTCGTATCCACAGATATTTGTAATCCTCCACTATTAGCAGGAGAGTGTGGTTAGTACGGGGACTGACATAGGTCCGTGGGGAGAGATCGCGATATTTGGATTCTTTAGGGAAGTGACACGATGGTGTGGGGAGAGAGCGGGGTAGAGGGATTAGTTTCAGGACTGACACAGGGCTACGGGGAATATGCTGGGATTTATCGGGGCAGTGGGGTTTGTTTGGGGTGACACGAGACTGGGGAGATAGCGAGATGGTGGCATTATTTTGGTACTGGCGCAGGCCTCTGGGATTAGTGTGTGTCCCCGTTTCCGAAAGGTGGGTGCCAGTACAGAGTGAAGCACACTAAAATACGAATTTTACTGTATTTTTCACAACTGTTAGGTTCGAGTTGTTCCATAAATAGTTACAATGACAAATCGAGCTCCCCTTCCCCACCACTCCATCCAGTAGATCCCCCGAAAGCCCCAGCCCCGTATTCCCATGCTTTCACTCCAGCTTTCCTTTGCCCTCCAGGCTACGGAATCCCCGAGCCCAGGAGCACCGCCAAACACACGGGCCTACACACTTCATCAGGAAGATCTAATTTACTAGAATTGGATGTTTCTGCCATAATTATACGTATAAGGTGATGAGCGGCACTGATCGTGTGGACAACCCGAGGCCTCTTTCCCAGGGACAAAATGGCTAATACGCGGGGTACACTTTTAAGCTGCTTGGAAATAGGTACCGAGGGAATATCAGAGTTCAGTTTTCACACAGAGAGTGTTGGGTGCGTGGAAAACACTGCCGGTGGCGGTGATGGAAGCGAATACAATAGGGTCTTTAAGAGCCTCTTAGACAGGTACATGGAACTTTGAAAACTAGAGGTCTATACACCAAGTAAATCCAAAGCAGTTTCTAGAGTGGGTGTCATGGTGGGCACAACATTGTGGGCCGAAGGGCCTGTAAAGGGCTGTAGGTTTCTATGTTCTATGTTTTTGTAATTGTAGTGTCGGTGACAGATGTTAGACACCCAGACATGCCTCTTACAACTGCTGTTAATTGTGCAGAGCACTATGCACTGGGTTATCTGCGGCCCCGTGTAGTTCTGCTAAATTGCCATTAGTAAACCCTGTTTGCCATCTGTTGTCAGAAGCGGAGAGCAAAGTATTGCACCGGGAAAACTGCGACTGCGGTTCTGACAACAACTGGCATTCTGTTCTGTGTTAAAAATGTGCCTGAATTTTTTAGATATCGTCCTCTGAGAGTGATTGACAATATACCCTGGGACTGTCTAATAAAGCCGGGCTACTATACTGACCGCGGGTGAGTGGGATATAGCTGGCTTTCCACCGTTCTAATGCCATTACTCCCGTTTGTGTTAATACTTCTGTTCAACGCTCTGACAGTCAGGCATATTGTCGTGACCAGTCGCGTCCATAAGGGGCTGAGGGGACAGAACAAGACGGAGAACCGCAGTGACCCAGAGATGGAGAGCAGGAGGAGGTCTGTGATCTTACTTCCCTCCATCTCCGGGAGCTTCGTCATCCTGTGGTCGGTGAATGTTGCTGAATTCCTGTACTACATCAGTATGGGATTGAATCAAAGTAATTACAACGAAACAGAATTCATATTTAAACACATCGGATACATGCTGATGCTATTAAGTTGCTGCACAAACACGTTTATTTATGGGGTAACTCAGTCCACATTCAGAGTGCAGTTTATCAGCGCAGTGAAATACCCGCTCGCGTCAATTACTCAACTAATTAATAAACGTAATATATAAGTTCTTCTCAGTGGGGTCGGAGAGCTCTCCGTCTTCACAATTCAACGGAGAACGTGGCGGCGGGGAGAGTAAATCTGCGGGGCGCCCGAGAGAAACACGGCACGTGAACAGAACCTACGTCACCCGCAGCCCGAGACATCCACCTCCGACCAATTACTAGTTTTTATTTTTGTTTGTTTCACTACATCATCCGCTTCCGTCACAGCCACTCCAGTTCCCATCATGACGGAGCGCTTCGGGATCTGAGGTTATTGAAGACCAAATCGGTGAAAATGCAGCTCCTTTGTTACTTTAGACTTTTGCACTATAATGGAATGAAAACGACAATCAACAGTCTGCAGGAACTTACAGTAAACCTTACATTTGTCCTTCGCATTAGAGAAATCTGTTAAAACCTGTTATGAAGAAATGTTTAACACTAGAGAACAGGTGCATTCGCTTCATAATGCGAACTCTGCTTCAAGGATGGAATGTTTTCTCACTTCCTGATTTGTAATCAATTTCCGTCCGAGCAAACTGCATGCTGAATCTCCTCTGCATTCACCCCAGTACAATGGCATGATAAGTATCACTTTTTTTTTTTCATTAAAGCTGGTAAAACTTCAGATATTGACAGAGATAAGTACACCGATTTCTCAAGTGTTATAAACTTTCGGACCATTCTAGCGGTGTTTCGTAGTGTGGCTTTCCTGAGATTTACATTATACTGGGCGGGCAGAATTGTTTAATGTCATTGTGCAGTGGCTTTGGGATGATATCAATTGTGGACAATATTTACAGGCGTAAATCGGCGTAATATTTGTGGACAATATTTACAGGCGTAAATAGAGGGAAACCGGCGTACGGACTGTCGACAGTGGGACCAGAGAGGAAACTGGATGGTGGTACAAAAAGAGAGTGGGGGGGGGGGTAGAGAGAAAAAGGAGGAATTGGGGGAGTTGGGGAAAGAGAGCGTCAGGAGGGAGGACGGGGAAGAGAGGCAGGTGAGATGAAAAGGCAGTGAAAGAATTGCGGGGAAACTCATGGATGTTGGTGAGAAATAAACGGAGAGCGACACACCGGGGGAAGAGAGTCACGTGGAGACGGTTAAGACGCAGGTAGCCAGAGGCAGAATCAGAAGGAGAGAGAGAGGAGAAAAAGACGGGAGTGAAGGAGTGTGAGGGAAATACGGGAGCGACACACTGGAGGAGTGTCATTGGCAGAGGGAAAGAATGGGGGAGCGAAGCACTGAGGAAAGAGAGAGACTGGAAGGAGCGAGATAATCAGTTGCAAGAGACTAGGGAGAAAGAGATAAATTCTGGGAAAGAGAAAGATTGCGCGCAGCGAGAGACTAAGGGAAGAAAGACAGGCGAGAGAGACTGGAGAGAGGAAGACTGGGGAGAGAGAGACTGGGAGAGAGAAAATGGGGAGAGAGAGACTGGGGAGAGAGAGAATGGGGAGAAAGAGACTAGGGAGAGAGACGGGGAGAGAGAGAATGGGATGAAATCGAATGAGAAAAGAGAGTGAGGAAACAGGGACTAGGGGACAGAGAGGGGTCAGGGACAGAGAGACTGGTGAGGTCTAGGGGAGAGAGACGGGGAAGAGAGAGAGAGAATATGGAGAGAGAGAATGGGGAGAGAGAATGGGAAGAGAGAGAGAGAGAATGCGAGGAATGAGTGCGGAGGGAGGCTGCTGAAACTGACTGATGGAGAGAAAGTGTAAGTGAGTGAGAGACTGGGGAGAGAGACGGGAGAGATAAACTGGGAAAAGAGAGTGGTGGGGATAGAGGCAGACAGAGACTGGGAAGCGAGACTGAGTAGAGAGACTGGAGGTGAGAGGAATTGGTGGAGAGAGGGACTGGGGAGAGAGACACTGGCGGTGAGCGGGTCTGTTAGAAACGGAAAGTCTGCGTGAGAGAGAGACTGGTGGAGAGGGATAACTGGGAGGGGGGAGTGGCGTCAGCGAGAAAGACCAGGGAGAGAGGCTGAGGGGACAGGGAGAACAGAGGGAGACAGACTGAGGGAAAACTCAGAGAAAGAGAGAGTACGAAGGGAGAGGGAGACTGTGGTGAAAGAGTCAGTGCAGAAAAACTGGGAAATGAAACACGGGAGAGACACATGAAGACAGAATTACACTGGAGAGAGAGGGAGAGAGATTGTGCGTTAATGAAGGGTTGAAAATGACGAAAGGGAAAGGGACCCAGGAGGAGAGAGACTTGTGCAGCGGGACTGGGTGAGAGACACTGAGGGTAAGAAAGAAATGGGAGTGAAACAGCTACTGGATGTGAGAGAGGGAATATTGTTCGAGAGTGAAATAAAGTGAGCGAGAAAGAAGAGAGACGTGGGGAGAAGTAGAGATAGAAGATAAAGTGTGTAGCAAGAGTCAGACTGGGGACGGAGAGATGGGAGATGGCCGGGATAGACATGGGAAAGACGGACGGGGAAAGAAAGACGCGATGAGAGGAGGAGATGTTATCACCAATCCACACAGACTGTGGTCTTCATATTAGGAAGTGGAGGATCCAATTGCAGAGGGAGGTACAGATGCGCAGGCACTGCAACTTCTCAATCAGGATTGTGGGAATGATGCTATTAAATGCTGAGCTATTGTCGATGAACAGGTGGTCTGAGGCCGTGCGAAGAGACAGTGAGATTGCATCTGCCCTTGACCTATTGTGGCGATAGGCAAACTGCAGTGGGTCCAGTACCTTGCTGAGAAAGGAGTTCAGTCTCGTCATGAGCAACCTCTCAACGCGTTTTATTACTGTCGATGTGAGTGTTACCGTGCGATGGTCATTAAGGCAGCTCACATTAATCTTCTGAGATACTGGGATAATTTTTGCCTTTTTGAAGCAGTGGGAATTTCCGCCCGCAGCTGTGAGAGGTTGAAAATGTCCTTAAATATTTCCGGCAGTCGGTTGGCCCAAGTTTTCAGTGACTCCACCGGAAGGGTTCGCCTTGCGAGGGTTCACCCTCTTTAAAGAGAGCCTAACATCGGCCTGTGAGACAGAAATCACAGCGTCCCCGGGTGCAGCAGGGATATGCACACCTGTAGTTATATTCTCCCGTTCAAAGCGCGCAGAGAAGGCGTTGGTACATCTGGTAGTGAACCATCACTGCCATTCATGCCATTGGGTTTCGCTTTGAAGGAAGTAATGTCTTGCAAACCCTGCCAGAGTTGTCGTACATCCGATGTCCCGTCCAAACTCCTTCGAAATTGCCTCTTTTTCCTTGAAATGGCCCTCCGCAAATCATAGCTGGTTTTCTGGTACAGGCGCGGGTGGCCGGATTTAAATGCCACTGATCTAGACTTCAGCAGACGGCGTATACATTGCCTTTGGTTTGGGATTGTACACATATTCTTTGTAGGAACATACTCATCCTCTGAGGTTTTAATGCAGTCCGTAAGAACTGCACCATACTCATCCAGGTTGGAAGATGAATCGCTGGATACAGTCCAGCCCACCGATTCAAAGCAGTCCTCTGGGCGCTCCTGCGCTTCCCTGGTCCAAACGTTCTTGGTTCTCACTACTGGTGCTGCGGTCTTCAGCCTCGGCCTAGACTCAGGGAGCAGAAGTACAGCCAGGTGATGAGACTTCCCGAAGTGAGGGAGTGGAACCGCACGGTAGATGGTGGTGTAAGAGTAGTCCAGTGTGTGGTTTACTCTGGTACTGTAAGCGATTTGTTGATGGTAATTGCTTGGTGATTTTTTCAGACTGGCCTGGTTAACATCCCCCAAATCGCCGGTGAATGCGTTAGGGGGCGCTGTTTCGTGCATGTTGATCCCATTGCTCCTTCCTTATGCCACCGAAAGTCGGGTGTTAACTTTTTACACACCTATTAACTTTTTGACTGAAATGTCTGTTCTCTCTTCTCTCTATCAACCTGGAAACCAGTGGAGTGATGGTCATTGGTCACGAACGAATTCCCCACTGACACAGGAGCGACGTAAAACGCGTCGACCCCTCACAAGTGATCGAGTAAAACGGTCTGACTTTCAGTATCACCTTCATTTCACTTCTCAAAGCGGTTCCGGAGGCACATAACACATTTGACCCGATCTACATTGGTGGCACTTCGGCAGTCTCGGGCATATTTGGGGGGAATTCTTCAAGTATTACTACTACTTCTATTATTATGCTATTATAGCGATTATTATTCGTACACCTATCTCCGAATTCCACACGTATTCTCACCTCTACTTCCTGCTGACGACGGGTGTCCTGGTGTGCTGTCTCAGGTATTATGGATTGACATACCTGCGATAATGGATCGCTCGTCATGTTATTGCCGGCCTCTAAAACAGGACGCGGATTGTATTTATAGTGATGTTTGGCACCTTCTATGAGTTTGCCGTTTAGAGCAACTTTCGGTGAAAGATGTTTGCCCCGCGATCGTGTCCGTGTCAGTAACCAGATGATAAGCTCCCGCACGGGAGGTTGGTCACGAAGGGTCAGTCGCTCGGCATTCACGATGCG
>NW_026780505.1:25000-33622 GCF_030144855.1 Hypanus sabinus | reverse complement strand
ATACACACAACCTTCACCACTCCCCCTTCCTTCCCACAACACCGACACGCAAATACACACAACCTTCACCACTCCCCCTTCCTTCCCACAACACCGACACGCAAATACACACAACCTTCACCACTCCCCCTTCCTTCCCACACCACCGACACACAAATACACACAAACTTCAAACCTCCCACTTCGTACCTGGACCACAGACACCCAAATGCAAACAACCTTCACCCCTCCCTCTTCGCACCCACACCAGACACACAAATACACACAACCTTCACCCCTCCCTCTTCGCACCCACACCACATACACCCAAATACACACAAAATTCTCCCCTCCCACTTCACACCCACACCACACACACCAATACACACAAGTTTCACCAGTCCCTCTTCGTGCCCACACCCCAGACACCCAAATACAAACAACCTTCAGCCCTCCCTCTTTGTGCCCACACCCCAGACACCCAAATACAAACAACCTTCACCCCTCCCTCTTCGTACCCACACCACAGACACCCAAATACACACAACATTCACCCATCCCTCTTCGTACCAACACCACAGCCACCCAAATATATACATCCTTCACCCCTCACTCTTTGCACCCAGACCACAAACACCCAAATACACACAAACTTCACCCCTCCCTCTTCGTACCCACACCAGAGACACCCAAATACACACAACTTTCACCCATCCCTCTTTCTACCAACACCACAGACACACAAACACACACAACCTTCACCACTCCCTCTGCGCACCCACACCAGACACACAAATACACACAACCTTCACCCCTCCCTCTTCGCACCCACACCACATACACCCAAATACACAAAAAATTAACCCCTCCCTCTTCGCACCCAGACCACACACACCAAAATACACACGTTTCTCCCCTCCATCTACTTGCCCACAACCCAGACACCCAAATACACACAACCTTCAACCCTCCCCCTTTCTTCCCACACCACCGACACGTAAATACACACAACCTTCACCCGTCCCTCTACGTACCACACCACAGACAGCCAAATACACACAAACTTCACCCCTCCCTCTTCATGCCCACAACCCAGACACCCAAATACACACAACTTTTACCCCTCCCCTTCCTTCCCACACCACCGACTCCCAAATACACACAACCTTCACCACTCCCCCTTCCTTCCCACAACACCGACACGCAAATACACACAACCTTCACCCCTCCCTCTTCGTACCCACACCACAGACACCCAAATACACACAACCTTCACAACTCCCTTTTTGTACCCACACCACAGACACCCAAATACACACAAACTTCAAACCTCCCACTTCGTACCTGGACCACAGACACCCAAATAGGCACAACCTTCACCCCTCCCTCTTCGCACCCACACCACAGACACCCAAATACACACAACCTTCACAACTCCCTTTTTGTACCCACACCACACACACCCAAATACACACAAACTTCAAACCTCCCACTTCGTACCTGGACTACAGACACCCAAATAGGCACAACCTTCACCCCTCCCTCTTTGCACCCACACCACATACACCCAAATACACACAAAATTAACCCCTCCCTCTTCGCACCCACACCACACACACCAAAATACACACATTTCACCCCTCCCTCTTCGTGCCCACACCCCAGACACCCAAATACAAACAACCTTCACCCCTTCCTCTTTGTTGCAACACCACAGACACACAGATACACACAACCTTCACCCCTCCCTCTTCGCACCCACACCACAGACACCCAAATACACACAACCTTCAACCCTCCCCCTTTCTTCCCACACCACCGACACGTAAATACACACAACCTTCACCCCTCCCTCTTCGTACCCACACCACAGACACCCAAATACAGACAAACTTCAACCCTCCCCCTTTCTTCCCACACCACCGACACGTAAATACACACAACCTTCACCCCTCCCTCTTCGTACCCACACCACAGACACCCAAATACACACATTTCACCCCTCCCTCTTCGTGCCCACACCACAGACACCCAAATAGGCACAACCTTCACCCCTCCCTCTTCGCACCCACACCACATACACCCAAATACACACAAAATTAACCCCTCCCTCTTCGCACCCACACCACACACACCAAAATACACACGTTTCTCCCCTCCATCTTCTTGCCCACAACCCAGACACCCAAATACACACAACATTCACCCATCCCTCTTCGTACCAACACCACAGCCACCCAACTATATACATCCTTCACCCCTCACTCTTTGCACCCAGACCACAAACACCCAAATACACACAAACTTCACCCCTCCCTCTTCGTACCCACACCAGAGACACCCAAATACACACAACTTTCACCCATCCCTCTTTCTACCAACACCACAGACACACAAACACACACAACCTTCACCACTCCCTCTGCGCACCCACACCAGACACACAAATACAGACAACCTTCACCCCTCCCTCTTCGCACCCAGACCACACACACCAAAATACACACGTTTCTCCCCTCCATCTTCTTGCCCACAACCCAGACACCCAAATACACACAACCTTCAACTCTCCCCCTTTCTTTCCACACCACCGACACGTAAATACACACAACCTTCACCCCTCCCTCTTCGTACCCACACCACAGACACCCAAATACACACAAACTTCAAACCTCCCACTTCGTACCTGGACCACAGACACCCAAATACACACAAACTTCACCCCTCCCTCTTCGCACCCACACCACAGGCACCCAAATACACACAAACTTCAAACCTCCCTCTGCGTGCCTAGACCACAGACACCCAAATACACATAACTTTCAACCCTGCATCTTTGTACCCACACCACAGACACCCAAATAGAAAGAAACCTCAAACCTCCCTCTTCATACCTACCCACAGACACCCAAATAGACCCAACCTTCACCCTTCCCTCTTCGTACCCACACCACAGACACCCTAATACACACATCTTTCACACCTCCCTCTTACTATCCACAGCACAGACACCCAAATACACACAACCTTCACCCCTCCCTCTTCGCACCCACACCACAGACACCCATATACACAAAACTTTCACCCCTCCCTCTTCCTACCCAGACCACAGTCACCCAAATACTCACAACTTTCAACCCTCCCTCT
Organism: Hypanus sabinus; assembly: GCF_030144855.1. Classification (NCBI taxonomy): domain Eukaryota; kingdom Metazoa; phylum Chordata; class Chondrichthyes; order Myliobatiformes; family Dasyatidae; genus Hypanus; species Hypanus sabinus. Next base: position 30,496 of record NW_026780505.1, on the reverse strand, counting down.
TCACACCCACACCACACACACCAAAATACACACAAGTTTCACCACTCCCTCTTCGTGCCCACTACCCAGACACCCAAATACACACAACCTTCACCCCTCCCTCTCCCTTCCCACACCTCCGACACGCAAATACACACAAACTTCACCCCTCCCTCTTCGTACCCACACCACAGACACCCAAATACAAAGTTCACCCCTCCCTCTTCGTACCCACACCAGAGACAATCAAATATACACAAACTTCAAACCTCCCACTTCATACCTAGACCACAGACACCCAAATAGACACATACTTCACCCCTCCCTCTTTGCACCCAAACCACATACACCCAAATACACACGTTTCACCACTCCCTCTTCGTGCGCACACCCCAGACACCCAAATACAAACAACCTTCAACACTCCCTCTTTATAGCAACACCACAGACACACAAATACACACAAACTTCACCCCTCCCTCTTCGTACCCACACCAGAGAGACCCAAATACGCACAAACTTCAAACCTCCCACTTCGTACCTGAACCACAGACACCCAAATACACACAAATTTCACCCCTCCCTCTTCGCACCCACACCACAGACACCCAAATACACACAACCTTCACAACTCCCTTTTTGTACCCACACCACAGACACCCAAATACACACAACCTTCACCCCTCCCTCTTCGTACCCACACCAGAGACACCCTAATACACACAAACTTCATACCTCCCACTTCGTACCTAGACCACAGACACCCAAATACACACACGTTTCACCCCTCCCTCTTCGATCCACACCCCAGACACCCAAATACACACAACCTTCACCACTCCCTCTACGTACCACACCACAGACACCCAAATACACACAACTTTCACCCCTCCTCTTCCTTCCCACACCACCGATTCCCAAATACACACAACCTTCACCACTCCCCCTTCCTTCCCACAACACCGACACGCAAATACACACAACCTTCAAACCTCCCACTTCGTCACTGGACCACAGACACCCAAATAGGCACAACCTTCACCCCTCCCTCTTCGCACCCACACCACATACACCCAAATACACACAAAATTAACCCCTCCCTCTTCGCACCCACACCACACACACCAAAATACACACATTTCACCCCTCCCTCTTCGTGCCCACACCCCAGACACCCAAATACAAACAACCTTCACCCCTTCCTCTTTGTTGCAACACCACAGACACACAACCTTCACCCCTCCCTCTTCGCACCCACACCACAGACACCCAAATACACACAACCTTCACCCCTCCCTCTTCGCACCCACACCACAGACACCCAAATGCACACAACCTTCACCCCTCCCTCTTCGCACCCACACCACAGACACCCAAATGCAAACAACCTTCACCCCTCCCTCTTCGCACCCACACCACAGACACCCAAATACACACAACCTTCAACCCTCCCCCTTTCTTCCCACACCACCGACACGTAAATACACACAACCTTCACCCCTCCCTCTTCGTACCCACACCACAGACACCCAAATACACACAAACTTCAATCCTCCCACTTCGTACCTGGACCACAGACACCCAAATAAGCACAACCTTCACCCCTCCCTCTTCGCACCCACACCACATACACCCAAATACACATAAAATTAACCCCTCCCTCTTCGCACCCACACCACACACACCAAAATACACACGTTTCTCCCCTCCATCTTCTTGCCCACAACCCAGACACCCAAATACACACAACATTCACCCATCCCTCTTCGTACCAACACCACAGACACCCAAATATATACATCCTTCACCCCTCACTCTTTGCACCCAGACCACAAACACCCAAATACACACAAACTTCACCCCTCCCTCTTCGTACCCACACCAGAGACACCCAAATACACACAACTTTCACCCATCCCTCTTTCTACCAATACCACAGACACACAAACACACACAACCTTCACCACTCCCTCTGCGCACCCACACCAGACACACAAATACACACAACCTTCACCCCTCCCTCTTCGCACCCAGACCACACACACCAAAATACACACGTTTCTCCCCTCCATCTTCGTACCCACACCACAGACACCCAAATACACACAAACTTCAAACCTCCCACTTCGTACCTGGACCACAGACACCCAAATAGGCACAACCTTCACCCCTCCCTCTTCGCACCCACACCTCAGACACCCACATGGACACAACCTTCACATCTCCCTCTTCGTACCCACACCAGAGACACCCAAATACACACAAACTTCAAACCTCCCTCTGCGTGCCTAGACCCAGACACCCAAATACACATAACTTTCAACCCTGTGTCTTCGTACCCACACCACAGACACCCAAATAGACACAAACCTCAAACCTCCCTCTTCATACCTACCCACAGACACCCAAATAGACCCAACCTTCACCCTTCCCTCTTCGTACCCACACCACAGACACCCTAATACACACATCTTTCACACCTCCCTCTTACTATCCACAGCACAGACACCCAAATACACACAACCTTCACCCCTCCCTCTTCCTACCCAGACCACAGTCACCCAAATACTCACAACTTTCAACCCTCCCTCTTCACACCCACACCACACACACCAAAATACACACAAGTTTCACCACTCCCTCTTCGTGCCCACTACCCAGACACCCAAATACACACAACCTTCACCCCTCCCTCTCCCTTCCCACACCTCCGACACGCAAATACACACAAACTTCACCCCTCCCTCTTCGTACCCACACCACAGACACCCAAATACACACAAACTTCAAACCTCCCTCTTCGTGCCTAGACCACAGACACCCAAATACACACAAACTTCACCCCTCCCTCTTCGTACCCACACCAGAGAGACCCAAATACGCACAAACTTCAAACCTCCCACTTCGCACCCACACCACACACACCCAAATACACACAAACTTCACCCATCCCTCTTCGTACCAACACCACAGCCACCCAAATATATACATCCTTCACCCCTCACTCTTTGCACCCAGACCACAAACACCAAAGGACACACGTTTCACCCCTCCCTCTTCGATCCACACCCCAGACACCCAAATACACACATCCTTCACCACTCCCTCTTCGCACCCAAACCACATACACCCAAATACACACAACCTTCACCCCTCCCTCTTTGTAGCAACACCACAGACACACAAATATACACAACCTTCACCACTCCCTCTCCTTACTCACAGAACAGACACACAAATACACAAAATCTTCATCCCCTCCCTGTTCGTACCCACACCACAGACACTCAAATGCACACAACCTTCACCCATCCCTCTTTGTACCAACTCCACAGACACCCAAATACACACAACCTTCACCCCTCCCTCTTTGCACCCACACCACAGACACCCAAATACACACAACCTTCACCACTCCCTCTTTGCACCCACACCACAGACACTCAAATACACACAACCTTCACCACTCCCTCTTCGCACCCACACAACACACACCAAAATACACACGTTTCACCCCTCCCTCTTTGTGCCCACACCCCAGACACCCAAATACACACAACCTTCACCCCTCCCTCTTTGTAGCAACACCACAGACACACAAACACACACAACCTTCACCACTCCTTCTTCGCACCCACACCACATACACCCAAATACACAAAAAATTAACCCCTCCCTCTTCGCACCCAGACCACACACACCAAAATACACACGTTTCACCCCTCCCTCTTCGTACCCACAACTCAGACACCCAAATACACACTACCTTCACCCCTCCCTCTTCCGTCCCACACCACCGACACGCAAATACACACAAACTTCACCCCTCCCTCTTTGTACCCACACCACAGACACCCAAATACAAAGTTCACCCCTCCCTCTTCGTACCCACACCAGAGACACCCAAATACACACAAACTTCAAACCTCCCACTTCGTACCCAGACCACAGACACCCAAATACAGATAAAATTTACCCCTCCCTCCTCGCCCCCGCACCACACACACCAAAATATACACGTTTCACCACTCCCTCTTCGTGCCCACAACCCAGACACCCAAATACACACTACCTTCACCCCTCCCTCTTCCGTCCCACACCACCGACACGCAAATACACACAAACTTCACCCCTCCCTCTTTGTACCAACACCACAGACACACAAATACACAAAACCTTCACCCCTTCCTCTTCATACTCACACCAAAGACACCCAAATACACACAACTTACACCCGTCCCTCTTGGCACCCAGACCACAGACACCCAAATACACAGCACCTTCACCCCTCCCTCTTCGTACCATCACCACAGACACTCAAATACACACAACTTTCACCCCTCCCTCTTCGTTCCCACACCACAGACAGCCAATTGCTCAGAATCTTCACCCCTCCCTCTTCGCACCCACCCTACTGACCTCCATGTAATGAATGTTACGCAGTGGCATCTTGTTTTCCATTGAGCTCTGCTTCATGCTTCCTCGGAACCCATTGTTCGTAGCTGCATTTTGTCTTAAATCCACAGTCCATACTCAGATCTGAAGATTGGCGGCTGACGTTATTTGCTGTGCGTGCTAACTCTAAAACAAGATGTCTGATAGCATGGAGACCGTTGGCCATTGTAGATGGGAAAGACGATTGGTATTTTATGAAGAAAGATACGAGGTTTAACTACAGTTGCCTTTCTGCTTTGAGGCAGTGTTCTTGTGGATGTGTCTGTCTCTCTGTATCTTTTTATTTCAGATGAATATGGATTAATCTTTCCAACTGCAAGCAATCCAGTGGTGAGTATGTGCAGTTCCCTTTGACTCCGCGTGTAACCTGCAGCCTATTTCTGGTTGTATACGTCTGTTCGTTCAGCCGTCACGTGCCCTGCCTGGGTGACGTGGGTGATCGCAGTTTTTCCGTGGCCATGACTGTCTTTGCCGGGTCTCTCTGCAGAAGTGTTTGCCATCTCTTTCTTCCGAGCAGTGCCTTTACAAGATGGGTGACCCGGCCAGCCGTTATCAATCCTCTTCAGAGATTGTCAGTGGCCTCATTGCTTGTGACATCCGCCGGCTGCTCATGCCTGTTCCCATGGCTTCACCTGACCCTGATTCGAGGCTTGGTGGTGTGGGGGGGTGTTGCTGAGTTGGTGCTACACCTTGCCCGAGGGTGACCTGCAGGCTCGCAAAGGGAAGGAGCGCCTCACACCTCCTTTGGGAGAGACACGTCTCCTCTCAAGTGTCTACTTAGCCGTGGCAAAGCCTGCGGAGGTAATTGCCTGGTGTTGATAATCTAAACCCTTGGCGCGGCCACCTTCAGGATGGAGGACGAGCAAGCACCTTGCATCCCGTCTGGGAGGCCTCCAGCATTGACCTGATAGGCCATCCCTGCTTTGTGTAGTTTCTCGTGATCTCTTCCGTATCAGGGCACGCAGGGGACCACAGTCTGGATTAAATTAACAGGGAGTAACCCTGTTCTCAATGCTTTAGCTTTATGGTACCAATTAGTACTTTTAGGTCTAGTTATTAGGC
>NW_026780504.1:0-33646 GCF_030144855.1 Hypanus sabinus | reverse complement strand
TGTGACCTTGCCCTCTCCCACAGGGGGCAATCTCCCTGTGACCTTGCCCTCTCCCACAGGGGAAATCTCCCTGGTGTCCTTGCCCTCTCCCACAGGGGAAATCTCCTGATGTCCTTGCCTTCTCCACAGAGGGAAATCTCCCTGTGTACTTGCCCTCTCCCACAGGGGGAAATCTCCCTGTGTCCTTGCCCTCTCCCACAGGGGGAAATCTCCTGGTGTCCTTGCCCTCCACAGGGGGAAATCTCCCTGTGTCCTTGCCGTATCCCACAGGGGGAAATCTCCCTGTGTCCTTGCCCTCCCACAGGGGGAAATCTCCCGGTGTCCTTACCCTCTCCCACAGGGGGAAATCTCCCTGTATCCTTGCCGTGTCCCACAGGGGAAAATCTCCATGTGACCTTGCCCTTTCCCACAGGGGGAAATCTCCCTGTATCCTTGCCTTGTCCCACAGGGGGAAATCTCCTGTGACCTTGCCCTCTCCCACAGGGGAAATCTCCCTGGTGTCCTTGCCGTCTCCCACAGGGGGAAATCTCCCTGTGTCCTTGCCTTCTCCCACTGGGGGAAATCTCCCTGTGTCCTTACCCTCTCCCACAGGGGGAAATTTCCCTGTGTCCTTACCCTCCCACAGGGGAAATCTCCCCGTGACCTTGCCCTCTCCCACAGGGGGAAATCTCCCTGGTGTCCTTGCCGTCTCCCACAGGGGGAAATCTCCCTGTGTCCTTGCCTTCTCCCACAGGGGGAAATCTCCCTGTGTCCTTGCCTTCTCCCACAGGGGGAAATCTCCCTGTGTCCTTGCCCTATCCCACAGGGGGAAATCTCCCTGTGTCCTTGCCTCTCACACAGGGGGAAATCTCCCTGTGTCCTTGCCTTCTCCCACAGGGGGAAATCTCCCTGTGTCCTTGCCCTCTCCCACAGGGGAAATCTCCCTGTGTCCTTGCCCTCTCCCACAGGGGGAAATCTCCTGGTGTCCTTGCCCTCCCACAGGGGGAAATCTCCCTGTGTCCTTGCCGTCTCCCACAGGGGGAAATCTCCCTGTATCCTTGCCCTCTCCCACACGGGGAAATCTCCCTGTGTCCTTGCCCTCTCCCACAGGGGGAAATCTCCCTGTGTCTTTACCCTCCCACAGGGGGAAATCTCCCTGTGTCCTTGCCCTCTCCCACAGGGGGAAATCTCCCTGTGTCCTTGCCGTATCCCACAGGGGGAAATCTCCTGTGTCCTTGCACTCCCACAGGGGGAAATCTCCCGGTGTCCTTACCCTCTCCCACAGGGGGAAATCTCCCTGTGTCCTTACACTCTCCCACAGGGGGAAATCTCCCTGTGTCCTTACCCTCTCCCACAGGGGGAAATCTCCCTGTGTCCTTACCCTCCCACAGGGGGAAATCTCCCGGTGTCCTTGCCCTCTCCCACAGGGGGATATCTCCCTGTGTCCTTGCCCTCTCCCACAGGGGGAAATCTCCCTGTGTCCTTGCCCTCTCCCACAGGGGGAAATCTCCCTGTGTCTTTACCCTCCCACAGGGGAAATCTCCCTGTGTCCTTAACCTCTCACAGGGGGAAATCTCCTGGTGTCCTTGCCCTCTCCCGCAGGGGGAAATCTCCCGGAGTCCTTACCCTCCCACAGCGGGAAATCACCCTATGTCCTTGCCCTCTCCAACAGGGGGAAATCTCCCGGTGTCCTTGCCCTCTCCCACAGGGGGAAATCTCCCGGTGTCCTTGCACTCTCCCACAGGGGGAAATCTCCCGGTGTCCTTGCCTTCTCCCACAGGGGGAAATCTCCCTGTGTCCTTGCCCACTCCCACAGGGGGAAATCTCCCTGTATCCTTGCCTTGTCCCACAGGGGAAAATCTCCCTGTGACCTTGCCCTCTCCCACAGGGGGAAATCTCCCTGTGTCCTTGCCTTGTCCCACAGGGGGAAATCTCCCTGTGACCTTGCCCTCCCACAGGGGGAAATCTCCCGGTGTCCTTACCCTCTCCCACAGGGGAAATCTCCCTGTGTCCTTACACTCTCCCACAGGGGGAAATCTCCCTGTGTCCTTACCCTCTCCCACAGGGGAAATCTCCCTGTGTCCTTACCCTCCCACAGGGGAAATCTCCCCGTGTCCTTGCCCTCTCCCACAGGGGGATATCTCCCTGTGTCCTTGCCCTCTCCCACAGGGGGAAATCTCCTGTGTCTTTACCCTCCCACAGGGGGAAATCTCCCTATGTCGTTGCCCTCTCCAACAGGGGGAAATCTCCCGGTGCCCTTGCCCTCTCCCACAGGGGGAAATCTCCCGGTGTCCTTGCCTTCTCCCACAGGAGGAAATCTCCCTGTGACCTTACCTCTCACAGGGGAAATCTCCCGGTGTCCTGGCCTTCCCCCACAGGGGGAAATCACCCTGTGTCCTTACCCTCTCACAGGGGGAAAGCTCCCTGTGTCCTTGCCCTCTCCCACAGGGGGAAATCTCCCTGTGTCTTTGCCCGCTCCCACATGGGGAAACCTCCCTGTGTCCTTGCCCACTCCCACAGGGGGAAATCTCCCGGTGTCCTTGCCTTCTCCCACAGGGGGAAATCTCCCTGTGTCCTTGCCCTCTCCCACAGGGGGAAATCTCCCTGTGTCCTTACCCTCCCACTGGGGAAATCTCCCTGTGTCCTTGCCCTCTGCCACAGGGGGAAATCTCCTGGTGTCCTTGCCTTCTCCACAGGGGGAAATCTCCCTGTGTCCTTGCCCTCTCCCACGGTGGGAAATCTCCCTGTATCCTTGCCTTGTCCCACAGGGGAAAATCTCCCTGTGACCTTGCCCTCTCCCACAGGGGGAAATCTCCCTGTGTCCTTGCGTCTCCCACAGGGGGAAATCTCCTGTATCCTTGCCCTCTCCCACATGGGGAAACCTCCCTGTGTCCTTAACCTCACAGGGGGAAATCTCCTGGTGTCCTTGCCCTCTCCCGCAGGGGGAAATCTCCCGGAGTCCTTACCCTCCCACAGGGGGAAATCACCCTACGTCCTTGCCCTCTCCAACAGGGGGATATCTCCCGGTGTCCTTGCCCTCTCCCACAGGGGGAAATCTCCCTGTGACCTTACCCTCTCACAGGGGGAAATCTCCCGGTGTCCTGGCCTTCCCCCACAGGGGGAAATCACCCTGTGTCCTTACCCTCTCACAGGGGGAAAGCTCCCTGTGTCCTTGCCCTCTCCCACAGGGGGAAATCTCCCTGTGTCCTTGCCCGCTCCCACATGGGGGAAACCTCCCTGTGTCCTTGCCCTCTCCCACAGGGGGAAATCTCCCGCTGTCCTTGCCTTCTCCAACAGGGGGAAATCTCCCTGTGTCCTTGCGCTCTCCCACAGGGGGAAATCTCCCTGTGTCCTTGCCGTATCCCACAGGGGGAAATCTCCCTGTGTCCTTGCCCTCCCACAGGGGGAAATCTCCCGGTGTCCCTTACCCTCTCCCACAGGGGGAAATCTCCCTGTGTCCTTACACTCTCCCACAGGGGGAAATCTCCCTGTGTCCTTACCCTCTCCCACAGGGGGAAATCTCCCTGTGTCCTTACCCTCCCACAGGGGGAAATCTCCCGGTGTCCTTGCCCTCTCCCACAGGGGGATATCTCCCTGTGTCCTTGCCCTCTCCCACAGGGGGAAATCTCCCTGTGTCCTTGCCCTCTCCCACAGGGGAAATCTCCCTGTGTCTTTACCCTCCCCACAGGGGGAAATCTCCCTGTATCCTTGCCTTGTCCGACAGGGGGAAATCTCCCTGTGTCCTTGCCTTCTCCCACAGGGGGAAATCTTCCTGTGTCCTTGCCCTCCCACAGGGGGAAATCTCCGGGTGTCCTTACCCTCTCACACAGGGGGAAATCTCACTGTGTCCTTGCACTCTCCCACAGGGGGAAATCTCCCTGTGTCCTTACCCTCCCACAGGGGGAAATCTCCCTGTGTCCTTGCCCTTTCCCACAGGGGGAAATCTCCCGGTGTCCTTACCCTCCCACAGGGGGAAATCTCCCTGTGTCCTTGCCCACTCCCACAGGGGGAAATCTCCATGTATCCTTGCCCTCTCCCACAGGGCGAAATCTCCCTGTGTCCGTACCCTCCCACAGGGGGAAATCTCCCTGTTACCTTGCCTTCTCCCACAGGGGGGAAATCTCCCTGTATCCTTGCCATCTCCACAGGGGAAATATCCCTGAGTCCTTGCCCTCTCCCACAGGGGAAATCTCCCTGTATCCTTGCCCTCTCCCACAGGGCGAAATCTCCCTGTGTCCTTACCCTCTCCCACAGGGGGAAATCTCCCTGTATCCTTGCCTTGTCCCACAGGGGAAAATCTCCCTGTGACCTTGCCCTCTCCCACAGGGGGAAATCTCCCTGTATCCTTGCCTTGTCCCTTAGGGGAAATCTCCCTGTGACCTTGCCCTCTCCAACAGGGGGAAATCCCCTGGTGTCCTTGCCCTCTCCCACAGGGGGAAATCTCCCTGTGTCCTTGCCCTCTCCCACAGGGGGAAATCTCCCTGTATCCTTGCCTTGTCCCACAGGGGAAAATCTCCCTGTGACCTTGCCCTCTCCCACAGGGGGAAATCTCCCTGGAGTCTTTGCCCTCTCCCACAGGGGAAATCTCCTGGTGTCCTTGCCCTCTCCCACAGGGGGAAATCTCCCTGTGTCCTTGCCTTATCCCACAGGGGGAAATCTCCCGAGTCCTTGCCTTCTCCCACAGGGGGAAATCTCCCTGTATCCTTGCCATCTCCCACAGGGGGAAATATCCCTGTGTCCTTGCCCTCTCCCACAGGGGGGAAATCTCCCTGTATCCTTGCCCTCTCCCACACGGGGAAATCTCCCTGTGTCCTTGCCCTCTCCCACAGGGGGAAATCTCCCTGTGTCCTTACCCTCCCACAGGGGGAAATCTCCCTGTTTCCTTGCTGTCTCCCACAGGGGGAAATCTCCCTGTGTCCTTGCCCTCCCACAGGGGGGCAAATCTCCTGGTGTCCTTACCCTCTCCCACAGGGGAAATCTCCCTGTGTCCTTACCCTCTCCCACAGGGGGAAATCTCCCTGTGTCCTTACCCTCTCCCACATGGGGAAATCTCCCTGTATCCTTGCCTTCTCCCACAGGGGAAATCTCCCTGTGTCCCTTACCCTCTTACTGGGGGAAATCTCCTGGTGTCCTTGCCCTCTCCCGCAGGGGGAAATCTCCCTGTGTCATTACCCTCTCACAGGGGGAAATCTCCCGGTGTCCTGGCCTTCCCCCACAGGGGGAAATCACCCTGTGTCCTTACCCTCTCACAGGGGGAAATCTCCCTGTGTCCTTGCCCTCTCCCACAGGGGAAATCTCCCTGTGTCCTTGCCCGCTCCCACATGGGGAATCCTCCCGGTGTCCTTGCACTCTCCCACAGGGGAAATCTCCCGGTGTCCTTGCCTTCTCCCACAGGGGAAATCTCCCTGTGTCCTTGCCCCTCTCCCACTGGGGGAAATCTCCCTGTGTCCTTACCCTCCCACAGGGGGAAATCTCCCTGTGTCCTTGCCCTCTCCCACAGGGGGATATCTCATGGTGTCCTTGCCTTCTCCCACAGGGGGAAATCTCCCTGTGTCCTTGCCCTCTCCCACAGGGGGAAATCTCCCTGTATCCTTGCCTTCTCCCACAGGGGGAAATCTCCCTGTCTCCTTACCCTCTCACAGGCGGAAATCTCCTAGTATCCTTGCCTTGTCCGACAGGGGGAAATCTCCCTGTGACCTTGCCCTCTCCCACAGGGGGAAATCTCCCTGGTGTCTTTGCCCTCTCCCACAGGGGGAAATCTCCTGGTGTCCTTGCCCTCTCCCACAGGGGGAAATCTCCCTGTGTCCTTGCCTTCTCCCACAGGGGGAAATCTCCCTGTGTCCTTACCCTCCCAGAGGGAGAAATCTCCCTGTGTCCTTGCCCCCTCCCACAGGGGGGAAATCTCCCTGGTTTCCTTGCTGTCTCCCACATGGGAATCCTCCGGTGTCCTTGCCCTCTCCCACAGGGGGAAATCTCCCGGTGTCCTTGCCTTCTCCCACAGGGGGAAATCTCCCTGTGTCCTTGCCCTCTCCCACAGGGGGAAATCTCCCTGTGTCCTTACCCTCCCACAGGGGGAAATCTCCCTGTGTCCTTGCCCTCTCCCACAGGAGGAAATCTCATGGTGTCCTTGCCTTCTCCCACAGGGGGAAATCTCCCTGTGTCCTTGCCCTCTCCACAGGGAGAAATCTCCCCTGTATCCTTGCCTTGTCCCACAGGGGAAAATCTCCCTGTGACCTTGCCCTCTCCCACAGGGGGAAATCTCCCTGTATCCTTGCCTTGTCCCACAGGGGGAAATCTCCCTGTGACCTTGCCCTCTCCCACAGGGGGAAATCTCCCTGTGTCCTTGCCCTCTCCCACAGGGGGAAATCTCCCTGTGTCCTTGCCCTCTCCCACAGGGGGAAATCTCCCTGTGACCTTGCCCTCTTCCACAGGGGGAAATCTCCCTGTATCCTTGCCTTGTCCCACAGGGGAAAATCTCCCTGTGACCTTGCCCTCTCCCACAGGGGGAAATCTCCCTGTATCCTTGCCTTGTCCCACAGGGGGAAATCTCCCTGTGACCTTGCCCTCTCCCACAGGGGGAAATCTCCCTGGTGTCCTTGCCCTCTCCCACAGGGGGAAATCTCCCTGTGTCCTTGCCCTCTCCCACAGGGGGAAATCTCCCTGTGACCTTGCCCTCTTCCACAGGGGGAAATCTCCTGTATCCTTGCCTTGTCCCACAGGGGGAAATCTCCCTGTTACCTTGCCTTCTCCCACTGGGGGGAAATCTCCCGGTGTCCTTGCCCTCTCCCACAGGGGGAAATCTCCCTGTATCATTGCCCTCTCCCACAGGGCGAAATCTCCCTGTGTCCTTACCCTCCCACAGGGGGAAATCTCCCTGTGTCCTTACCCTCCCACAGGGGGAAATCTCCCTGTGTCCTTGCCCTTTCCCACAGGGGGAAATCTCCCGTGTCCTTACCCTCCCACAGGGGGAAATCTCCCTGTGTCCTTGCCCACTCCCACAGGGGGAAATCTCCATGTATCCTTGCCCTCTCCCACAGGGCGAAATCTCCCTGTGTCCGTACCCTCCCACAGGTGGAAATCTCCCTGTTACCTTGCCTTCTCCCACAGGGGGGAAATCTCCCTGTATCCTTGCCATCTCCCACAGGGGGAAATATCCCTGTGTCCTTGCCCTCTCCCACAGGGGGAAATCTCCCTGTATCCTTGCCCTCTCCCACAGGGCGAAATCTCCCTGTATCATTGCCCTCTCCCACAGGGGAAATCTCCTGGTGTCCTTGCCCTATCCCACAGGGGGGAAAACTCTCTGTATCCTTGCCTTGTCCCACAGGGGAAAATCTCCCTGTGACCTTGCCCTCTCCCACAGGGGGAAATCTCCCTGTATCCTTGCCTTGTCCGACAGGGGGAAATCTCCTGTGTCCTTGCCTTCTCCACAGGGGGAAATCTTCCTGTGTCCTTGCCCTCCCACAGGGGGAAATCTCCGGTGTCCTTACCCTCTCACACAGGGGGAAATCTCCTGTGTCCTTGCCCTCTCCCACAGGGGAAATCTCCCGGTGTCCTTACCCTCCCACAGGGGGAAATCTCCCTGTGTCCTTGCCACTCCCACAGGGGGAAATCTCCCTGTATCTTGCCCTCTCCCACAGGGCGAAATCTCCCTGTGTCCTTACCCTCCCACAGGGGAAATCTCCCTGTGTCCTTACCCCTCCCACAGGGGGAAATCTCCCTGTGTCCTTGCCCTTTCCCACAGAGGGAAATCTCCCGGTGTCCTTACCCTCCCACAGGGGGAAATCTCCTGTGTCCTTGCCCACTCCCACAGGGGAAATCTCCATGTATCCTTGCGCTCTCCCACAGGGCGAAATCTCCCTGTGTCCGTACCCTCCCACAGGTGGAAATCTCCCTGTTACCTTGCCTTCCTCCCACAGGGGGGAAATCTCCCTGTATCCTTGCCATCTCCCACAGGGGGAAATATCCCTGTGTCCTTGCCCTCTCCCACAGGGGGAAATCTCCCTGTATCCTTGCCCTCTCCCACAGGGCGAAATCTCCCTGTGTCCTTACCCTCTCCACAGGGGGAAATCTCCCTGTATCCTTGCCTTGTCCCACAGGGGAAAATCTCCCTGTGACCTTGCCCTCTCCCACAGGGGGAAATCTCCCTGTATCCTTGCCGTCTCCCACAGGGGGAAATCTCCTGTGACCTTGCCCTCTCCCACAGGGAGAAATCTCCCTGTGTCTTTGCCCTCTCCCACAGGGGGAAATCTCCTGGTGTCCTTGCCCTCTCCCACAGGGGGAAATCTCCCTGTGTCCTTGCCTTCTCCCACAGGGGGAAATCTCCCGGTGTCCTTGCCTTCTCCACAGGGGAAATCTCCCTGTATCCTTGCCATCTCCCACAGGGGAAATCTCCTGGTGTCCTTGCCCTCCCACAGGGGGAAATCTCCCTGTGTCCTTGCCCTCTCCCACCGGGGGAAATCTCCCTGTATCCTTGCCCTCTCCCACACGGGGAAATCTCCCTGTGTCCTTGCCCGCTCCCACAGGGGGAAATCTCCCTGCGTCCTTACCCGTCCACAGGGAGAAATCTCCCTGTGTCCTTGCCGTCTCCCACAGGGGGAAATCTCCCTGTGTCCTTGCCCTCCACAGGGGGAAATCTCCCGGTGTCCTTACCCTCTCCCACAGGGGGAAATCTCCCTGTGTCCTTACTCTCTCCCACAGGGGGAAATCTCCCTGTGTCCTTACCCTCTCCCACAGGGGGAAATCTCCCTGTGTCCTTGCCCTCTCCCACAGGGGGAAATCTCCCTGTGTCCTTACCCTCCACAGGGGGAAATCTCCCTGTGTCCTTGCCTCTCCCACAGGGGGAAATCTCCTGGTGTCCTTGCCCTATCCACAGGGGGAAAACTCTCTGTATCCTTGCCTTGTCCCACAGGGGAAAATCTCCCTGTGACCTTGCCCTCTCCACAGGGGGAAATCTCCCTGTATCCTTGCCTTGTCCGACAGGGGGAAATCTCCCTGTGTCCTTGCCTTCTCCCACAGGGGGAAATCTTCCTGTGTCCTTGCCCTCCCACAGGGGGAAATCTCCGGGTGTCCTTACCCTCTCACACAGGGGGGAAATCTCCCTGTGTCCTTGCACTCTCCCACAGGGGGAAAATCTCCCTGTGTCCTTACCCTCCCACAGGGGGAAATCTCCCTGTGTCCTAGCCCTTTCCCACAGGGGAAATCTCCCGGTGTCCTTACCCTCCCACAGGGGGAAATCTCCCTGTGTCCTTGCCCACTCCCACAGGGGGAAATCTCCATGTATCCTTGCCTCTCCACCAGGGCGAAATCTCCCTGTGTCCGTACCCTCCCACAGGGGGAAATCTCCCTGTTACCTTGCCTTCTCCCACAGGGGGCAAATATCCCTGTATCCTTGCCATCTCCTACAGGGGGAAATATCCCTGAGTCCTTGCCCTCTCCCACAGGGGGAAATCTCCCTGTATCCTTGCCCTCTCCCACAGGGCGAAATCTCCCTGTGTCCTTACCCTCTCCCACAGGGGGAAATCTCCCTGTATCCTTGCCTTGTCCCACAGGGGAAAATCTCCCTGTGACCTTGCCCTCTCCCACAGGGGGAAATCTCCCTGTATCCTTGCCTTGTCCCTTAGGGGGGAAATCTCCCTGTGACCTTGCCCTCTCCAACAGGGGAAATCCCCCTGGTGTCCTTGCCCTCTCCCACAGGGGGAAATATCCCTGTGTCCTTGCCCTCTCCCACAGGGGGAAATCTCCCTGTATCCTTGCCTTGTCCCACAGGGGAAAATCTCCCTGTGACCTTGCCCTCTCCCACAGGGGGAAATCTCCCTGGAGTCTTTGCCCTCTCCCACAGGGGGAAATCTCCTGGTGTCCTTGCCCTCTCCACAGGGGAAATCTCCCTGTGTCCTTGCCTTCTCCCACAGGGGGAAATCTCCCGGTGTCCTTGCCTTCTCCCACAGGGGGAAATCTCCCTGTATCCTTGCCATCTCCCACAGGGGGAAATATCCCTGTGTCCTTGCCCTCTCCCACAGGGGGGAAATCTCCCTGTATCCTTGCCCTCTCCCACACGGGGAAATCTCCCTGTGTCCTTGCCCTCTCCCACAGGGGGAAATCTCCCTGTGTCCTTACCCTCCCACAGGAGAAATCTCCCTGTGTCCTTGCCCCCTCCACAGGGGGAAATCTCCCTGTTTCCTTGCTGTCTCCCACAGGGGGAAATCTCCCTGTGTCCTTGCCGTCCCACAGGGGGAAATCTCCTGGTGTCCTTACCCTCTCCCACAGGGGGAAATCTCCCTGTGTCCTTACACTCTCCCACAGGGGGAAATCCCCCTGTGTCCTTACCCTCTCCCCACATGGGGAAATCTCCCTGTATCCTTGCCTTCTCCCACAGGGGGAAATCTCCCTGTGTCCTTACCCTCTCACAGGGGGAAATCTCCTGGTGTCCTTGCCCTCTCCCGCAGGGGGACATCTCCCTGTGTCATTACCCTCTCACAGGGGGAAATCTCCCGGTGTCCTGGCCTTGCCCCCACAGGGGGAAATCACCCTGTGTCCTTACCCTCTCACAGGGGGAAATCTCCCTGTGTCCTTGCCCTCTCCCACAGGGGGAAATCTCCCTGTGTCCTTGCCCGCTCCCACATGGGGAATCCTCCCGGTGTCCTTGCACTCTCCACAGGGGGAAATCTCCCGGTGTCCTTGCCTTCTCCCACAGGGGGAAAATCTCCCTGTGTCCTTGCCCTCTCCCACTGGGGGAAATCTCCCTGTGTCCTTACCCTCCACAGGGGAAATCTCCCTGTGTCCTTGCCCTCTCCCACAGGGGGATATCTCATGGTGTCCTTGCCTTCTCCCACAGGGGGAAATCTCCCTGTGTCCTTGCCCTCTCCACAGGGGGAAATCTCCCTGTATCCTTGCCTTCTCCACAGGGGGAAATCTCCCTGTCTCCTTACCCTCTCACAGGCGGAAATCTCCTAGTATCCTTGCCTTGTCCGACAGGGGGAAATCTCCCTGTGACCTTGCCCTCTCCCACAGGGGGAATCTCCCTGGTGTCTTTGCCCTCTCCCACAGGGGGAAATCTCCTGGTGTCCTTGCCCTCTCCCACAGGGGGAAATCTCCTGTGTCCTTGCCTTCTCCCACAGGGGGAAATCTCCCTGTGTCCTTACCCTCCCAGAGGAGAAATCTCCCTGTGTCCTTGCCCCCTCCCACAGGGGGAAATCTCCCTGTTTCCTTGCTGTCTCCCACATGGGGAATCCTCCCGGTGTCCTTGCCCTCTCCCACAGGGGAAATCTCCCGGTGTCCTTGCCTTCTCCCACAGGGGGAAATCTCCCTGTGTCCTTGCCCTCTCCCACTGGGGGAAATCTCCCTGTGTCCTTACCCTCCCACAGGGGGAAATCTCCCTGTGTCCTTGCCCTCTCCCACAGGAGGAAATCTCATGGTGTCCTTGCCTTCTCCCACAGGGGGAAATCTCCCTGTGTCCTTGCCCTCTCCCACAGGGAGAAATCTCCCTGTATCCTTGCCTTGTCCCCACAGGGGAAAATCTCCCTGTGACCTTGCCCTCTCCCACAGGGGGAAATCTCCCTGTATCCTTGCCTTGTCCCACAGGGGGAAATCTCCCTGTGACCTTGCCCTCTCCCACAGGGGGAAATCTCCCTGTTGTCCTTGCCCTCTCCCCAAGGGGAAATCTCCCTGTGTCCTTGCCCTCTCCCACAGGGGGAAATCTCCCTGTGACCTTGCCCTCTTCCACAGGGGGAAATCTCCCTGTATCCTTGCCTTGTCCCACAGGGGGAAATCTCCCTGTGTCCTTACCCTCCCACAGGGGGAAATCTCCCTGTTACCTTGCCTTCTCCCACTGGGGGGAAATCTCCCGGTGTCCTTGCCCTCTCCCACAGGGGGAAATCTCCCTGTATCATTGCCCTCTCCCACAGGGCGAAATCTCCCTGTGTCCTTACCCTCCCACAGGGGGAAATCTCCCTGTGTCCTTGCACTCTCCCACAGGGGGAAATCTCCCGGTGTCCTTGCCCTCTCCCAGAGGTGGAAATCTCCTGGTGTCCTGGCCTTCTCCCACAGGGGGAAATCTCCCTGTGTCCTTGCCCTTTCCCACAGGGGAAATCTCCCTGTGTCCTTGCCCTTTCCCACAGGGGAAATCTCCCTGTGTCCTTGCCTTCTCCCACAGGGGGAAATCTCACTATGTCCTTACCCTCCCACAGGGGGAAATCTCACTGTCTCCTTGCCCACTCTCCAGGGGGAAATCTCCCTGTGTCCTTGCCTTCTCCTACAGGGGGAAATATCCCTGTGTCCTTGCCCTCTCCCACAGGGGAAAATCTCCCTGTGTCCTTACCCTCCCACAGGGGGAAATCTCCCGGTGTCCTTGCCCTCTCCCACAGGGGGAAATCTCCCGTTATCCTTACCCTCCCACAGGGGGAAATTTCCCTGTGTCCTTGCCCACTCCCACAGGGGGAAATCTCCCTGTATCCTTGCCCTCTCCCACAGGGGGAAATCTCCCTGTGTCCTTTCCCTCCCACAGGGGGAAATCTCCCTGTGTCCTTGCCCTCTCCCACAGGGGGAAATCTCCCGGTGTCCTTGCCCTCTCCCACAGGGGGAAATCTCCCGTTCTCCTTACCATCTCACAGGGGGAAATCTCCTGGTGTCCTTGCCCTCTCCCACAGGGGGAAATCTCCCTTTGTCCTTACCCTCCCACAGGCGGAAATCTCCCTGTGTCCTTGCCCTCTCCCACAGGGGGAAATCTCCCGGTGTCCTTACCTTCTCCCACAGGGGGAAATCTCACTATGTCCTTACCTTCCCACAGGGGGAAATCTCCCTGTGTCCTTGCCCTCTCCCACAGGGGGAAATCTCCCGGTGTCCTTACCCTCCCACAGGGGGAAATCTCCCTGTGTCCTTGCCCACTCCCACAGGGGGAAATCTCCCTGTATCCTTGCCCTCTCCCACAGGGGGAAATCTCCCTGTGTCCTTACCCTCCCACAGGGGGAAATCTCCCTGTGTCCTTGCCCTCTCCCACATGGGGAAATCTCCCTGTGTCCTTGCCCTTTCCCACAGGGGAAATCTCCCGGTGTCCTTGCCCTCTCCCACAGGGGGAAATCTCCCTGTGTCCTTGCCCCTTCCCACAAGGGAAATCTCCCTGTGTCCTTGGCCTCTCCCAGAGGTGGAAATCTCCTGGTATCCTTGCCCTCTCCCACAGAGGGAAATCTCCCTGTATCCTTGCCCTCTCCCACAGGGGGAAATCTCCCGGTGTCCTTGCCTTCTCCCACAGGGGGGAAATCTCCCTGTGTCCTTGCCCTCTCCCACAGGGGGAAATCTCCCTGTGTCCTTGCCCTCTCCCACATGGGGAAATCTCCGGGTGTCCATACCTTCTCCCACAGGCGGAAATCTCACTATGTCCTTGCCCTCTCCCACAGGGGGAAATCTCCCTGTATCCTTGCCCTCTCCCACAGGGGGAAATCTCAGGGTGTCCTTGCCTTCTCCCACAGTGGTGAAATCTCCCTGTGTCCTTGCCCTCTCCCACAGGGGGAAATCTCCCGGTGTCCTTGCCTTCTCCCACAGGGGGGAACTCTCCCTGTGTCCTTGCCCTCTCCCACAGGGGGAAATCTCCCTGTGTCCTTGCCCTCTCCCACAGGGGGAAATCTCCCGGTGTCCTTACCCTCCCACAGGGGGAAATCTCCCTGTGTCCTTGCCCACTCCCACAGGGGGAAATCTCCCTGTATCCTTGCCCTCTCCCACAGGGGGAAATCTCCCTGTGTCCTTACCATCCCACCGGGGGAAATCTCCCTGTGTCCTTGCCCTCTCCCACAGGGGGAAATCTCCCGGTGTCCTTGCCCTCTCCCACAGGGGGAAATCTCCCGTTCTCCTTACCCTCTCACAGGGGAAAATCTCCTGGTGTCCTTGCCCTCTCCCACAGGGGGAAATCTCCCTTTGTCCTTGCCCCCTCCCACAGGGGGAAATCTCCCTGTGTCCTTGCCTTCTCCCACAGGGGGAAACCTCCCTGTGTCCTTGCCCTCTCCCACAGGGGGAAATCTCCCTGTGTCCTTGCCTTCTCCCACATGGGGAAATCTCCCTGTGTCCTTGCCCTTTCCCACAGGGGAAATCTCCCGGTGTCCTTGCCCTCTCCCACAGGGGGAAATCTCCCTGTGTCCTTGCCCCTTCCCACAGGGGAAATCTCCCTGTGTCCTTGCCCTCTCCCAGAGGTGGAAATCTCCTGGTATCCTTGCCCTCTCCCACAGAGGGAAATCTCACTATGTCCTTGCCCTCTCCCACAGGGGGAAATCTCCCTGCATCCTTGCCCTCTCCCACAGGGGGAAATCTCACGGTGTCCTTGCCTTCTCCCACAGGGGGGAATCTCCCTGTGTCCTTGCCCTCTCCCACAGGGGGAAATCTCCCGGTGTCCTTGCCTTCTCCCACAGGGGGGAAATCTCCCTGTGTCCTTGCCCTCTCCCACAGGGGGAAATCTCCCTGTGTCCTTGCCCTCTCCCACAGGGGGAAATCTCCCGGTGTCCTTACCCTCCCACAGGGGGAAATCTCCCTGTGTCCTTGCCCACTCCCACAGGGGGAAATCTCCCTGTATCCTTGCCCTCTCCCACAGGGGGAAATCTCCCTGTGTCCTTACCCTCTCCCACATGGGGAAATCTCCGGGTGTCCATACCTTCTCCCACAGGGGGAAATCTCCCTGTGTCCTTCCCCTCTCCCACATGGGGAAATCTCCGGGTGTCCATACCTTCTCCCACAGGGGGAAATCTCACTATGTCCTTGCCCTCTCCCACAGGGGGAAATCTCCCTGTATCCTTGCCCTCTCCCACAGGGGGAAATCTCACGGTGTCCTTGCCTTCTCCCACAGGGGGGAAATCTCCCTGTGTCCTTGCCCTCTCCCACAGGGGGAAATCTCCCGGTGTCCTTGCCTTCTCCCACAGTGGGGAAATCTCCCTGTGTCCTTGCCCTCTCCCACAGGGGGAAATCTCCCTGTGTCCTTGCCCTCTCCCACAGGGGGAAATCTCCCGGTGCCCTTACCCTCCGACAGGGGGAAATCTCCCTGTGTCCTTGCCCACTCCCACAGGGGGAAATCTCCCTGTATCCTTGCCCTCTCCCACAGGGGGAAATCTCCCTGTGTCCTTACCAATCCCACAGGGGGAAATCTCCCTGTGTCCTTGCCCTCTCCCACAGGGGGAAATCTCCCGGTGTCCTTGCCCTCTCCCACAGGGGGAAATCTCCCGTTCTCCTTACCCTCTCACAGGGGAAAATCTCCTGGTGTCCTTGCCCTCTCCCACAGGGGGAAATCTCCCTTTGTCCTTGCCCCCTCCCACAGGGGGAAATCTCCCTGTGTCCTTGCCCTCTCCCACAGGGGGAAATCTCCCTGTGTCCTTGCCTTCTCCCACAGGGGGAAATCTCCCTGTGTCCTTGCCCTCTCCCACAGAGGGAAATCTCCCCGTGCCTTTACCATCCCACAGGGGGAAATCTCCCTGTGTCCTTGCCTTCTCCCACAGGGGGAAACCTCCCTGTGTCCTTGCCCGCTCGCACATGGGGAAATCTCCCTGTGTCCTTGCCCTTTCCCACAGGATAAATCTCCCTGTGTCCTTGCCCTCTTCCACAGGGGGAAATCTCCCTGTGTCCTTGCCCGCTCCCACATGGGGAAATCTCCCTGTGTCCTTGCCCTTTCCCACAGGGGGAAATCTCCCTGTATCCTTGCCCTCTCCCACAGGGGGAAATCTCCCTGTGTCCTTGCCCTTTCCCACAGGGGAAATCTCCCTGTGTCCTTGCGCTCTCCCACAGGGGGAAATCTCCCTGTGTCCTTGCCCTTTCCCACAGGGGAAATCTCCCTGTGTCATTGCCCTCTCCCAGAGGTGGAAATCTCCTGGTGTCCTTGCCCTCTCCCACAGAGGGAAATCTCCCTGTATCCTTGCCCTCTCCGACAGGGGGAAATCTCCCGGTGTCCTTGCCATCTCCCACAGGGGGAAATCTCCCGATGTCCTTGCCCTCTCCCACAGGGGGAAATCTCCCGTTCTCCTTACCCTCTCACAGGGGAAAATCTCCTGGTGTCCTTGCCCTCTCCCACAGGGGGAAATCTCCCTTTGTCCTTGCCCCCTCCCACAGGGGGAAATCTCCCTGTGTCCTTGCCTTCTCCCACAGGGGGAAACCTCCCTGTGTCCTTGCCCTCTCCCACAGGGGGAAATCTCCCTGTGTCCTTGCCTTCTCCCACAGGGGGAAACCTCCCTGTGTCCTTGCCCTCTCCCACAGGGGGAAATCTCCCTGTATCCTTGCCCTCTCCCACACGGGGAAATCTCCCTGTGTCCTTGCCCTCTCCCACAGGGGGAAATCTCCCTGTGTCCTTACCCTCCCACAGGGAGAAATCTCCCTGTGTCCTTGCCCCCTCCCACAGGGGGAAATCTCCCTGTTTCCTTGCTGTCTCCCACAGGGGGAAATCTCCCTGTGTCCTTGCCCTCCCACAGGGGGAAATCTCCTGGTGTCCTTACCCTCTCCCACAGGGGGAAATCTCCCTGTGTCCTTACCCTCTCCCACAGGGGGAAATCTCCCTGTGTCCTTACCCTCTCCCACATGGGGAAATCTCCCTGTATCCTTGCCTTCTCCCACAGGGGGAAATCTCCCTGTGTCCTTACCCTCTCACAGGGGGAAATCTCCTGGTGTCCTTGCCCTCTCCCGCAGGGGGAAATCTCCCTGTGTCATTACCCTCTCACAGGGGGAAATCTCCCGGTGTCCTGGCCTTCCCCCACAGGGGGAAATCACCCTGTGTCCTTACCCTCTCACAGGGGGAAATCTCCCTGTGACCTTGCACTCTCCCACAGGGGGAAATCTCCCTGTGTCCTTGCCCGCTCCCACATGGGGAATCCTCCCGGTGTCCTTGCACTCTCCCACAGGGGGAAATCTCCCGGTGTCCTTGCCTTCTCCCACAGGGGGAAATCTCCCTGTGTCCTTGCCCTCTCCCACTGGGGGAAATCTCCCTGTGTCCTTACCCTCCCACAGGGGGAAATCTCCCTGTGTCCTTGCCCTCTCCCACAGGGGGATATCTCATGGTGTCCTTGCCTTCCCCCACAGGGGGAAATCACCCTGTGTCCTTACCCTCTCACAGGGGGAAATCTCCCTGTGTCCGTGCCCTCTCCCACAGGGGGAAATCTCCCTGTGTCCTTGCCCGCTCCCACATGGGGAATCCTCCCGGTGTCCTTGCACTCTCCCACAGGGGGAAATCTCCCGGTGTCCTTGCCTTCTCCCACAGGGGGAAATCTCCCTGTGTCCTTGCCCTCTCCCACTGGGGGAAATCTCCCTGTGTCCTTACCCTCCCACAGGGGAAATCTCCCTGTGTCCTTGCCCTCTCCCACAGGGGGATATCTCATGGTGTCCTTGCCTTCTCCCACAGGGGGAAATCTCCCTGTGTCCTTGCCCTCTCCCACAGGGGGAAATCTCCCTGTATCCTTGCCTTCTCCCACAGGGGGAAATCTCCCTGTCTCCTTACCCTCTCACAGGCGGAAATCTCCTAGTATCCTTGCCTTGTCCGACAGGGGGAAATCTCCCTGTGACCTTGCCCTCTCCCACAGGGGGAAATCTCCCTGGTGTCTTTGCCCTCTCACACAGGGGGAAATCTCCTGGTGTCCTTGCCCTCTCCCACAGGGGGAAATCTCCCTGTGTCCTTGCCTTCTCCCACAGGGGGAAATCTCCCTGTGTCCTTACCCTCCCAGAGGGAGAAATCTCCCTGTGTCCTTGCCCCCTCCCACAGGGGGAAATCTCCCTGTTTCCTTGCTGTCTCCCACATGGGGAATCCTCCCGGTGACCTTGCCCTCTCCCACAGGGGGAAATCTCCCGGTGTCCTTGACTTCTCCCACAGGGGGAAATCTCCCTGTGTCCTTGCCCTCTCCCACTGGGGGAAATCTCCCTGTGTCCTTACCCTCCCACAGGGGGAAATCTCCCTGTGTCCTTGCCCTCTCCCACAGGAGGAAATCTCATGGTGTCCTTGCCTTCTCCCACAGGGAGAAATCTCCCTGTGTCCTTGCCCTCTCCCACAGGGGGAAATCTCCCTGTGTCCTTGCCCTCTCCCACAGGGAGAAATCTCCCTGTATCCTTGCCTTGTCCCACAGGGGGAAATCTCCCTGTATCCTTGCCCTCTCCCACAGGGGGAAATCTCCCGGTGTCCTTACCCTCCCACAGGGGGAAATCTCCCTGTGTCCTTGCCCTCTCCCACAGGGAGAAATCTCCCTGTATCCTTGCCTTGTCCCACAGGGGAAAATCTCCCTGTGACCTTGCCCTCTCCCACAGGGGGAAATCTCCCTGTATCCTTGCCTTGTCCCACAGGGGGAAATCTCCCTGTGACCTTGCCCTCTCCCACAGGGGGAAATCTCCCTGGTGTCCTTGCCCTCTCCCACAGGGGGAAATCTCCCTGTGTCCTTGCCCTCTCCCACAGGGGGAAATCTCCCTGTGACCTTGCCCTCTTCCACAGGGGAAATCTCCCTGTATCCTTGCCTTGTCCCACAGGGGAAATCTCCCTGTGTCCTTACCCTCCCACAGGGGGAAATCTCCCTGTTACCTTGCCTTCTCCCACTGGGGGGAAATCTCCCGGTGTCCTTGCCCTCTCCCACAGGGGGAAATCTCCCTGTATCATTGCCCTATCCCACAGGGCGAAATCTCCCTGTGTCCTTACCCTCCACAGGGGGAAATCTCCCTGTGTCCTTGCACTCTCCCACAGGGGGAAATCTCCCGGTGTCCTTGCCCTCTCCCAGAGGTGGAAATCTCCTGGTGTCCTGGCCTTCTCCCACAGGGGGAAATCTCCCTGTGTCCTTGCCCTTTCCCACAGGGGAAATCTCCCTGTGTCCTTGCCCTCTCCCACAGGGGAAAATCTCCCTGTGTCCTTGCCCTTTCCCACAGGGGAAATCTCCCTGTGTCCTTGCCTTCTCCCACAGGGGGAAATCTCACTATGTCCTTACCCTCCCACAGGGGGAAATCTCACTGTCTCCTTGCCCACTCTCCAGGGGGAAATCTCCCTGCGTCCTTGCCTTCTCCTACAGGGGGAAATCTCCCTGTGTCCTTGCCCTCTCCCACAGGGGAAAATCTCCCTGTGTCCTTACCCTCCCACAGGGGGACATCTCCCGGTATCCTTACCCTCCCACAGGGGGAAATCTCCCTGTGTCCTTGCCCACTCCCACAGGGGGAAATCTCCCTGTATCCTTGCCCTCTCCCACAGGGGGAAATCTCCCTGTGTCCTTTCCCTCCCACAGGGGGAAATCTCCCTGTGTCCTTGCCCTCTCCCACAGGGGGAAATCTCCCGGTGTCCTTGCCCTCTCCCACAGGGGGAAATCTCCCGTTCTCCTTACCATCTCACAGGGGAAATCTCCTGGTGTCCTTGCCCTCTCCCACAGGGGGAAATCTCCCTTTGTCCTTACCCTCCCACAGGGGGAAATCTCCCTGTGTCCTTGCCCTCTCCCACAGGGGGAAATCTCCCGTGTCCTTACCTTCTCCCACAGGGGGAAATCTCACTATGTCCTTACCTTCCCACAGGGGGAAATCTCCCTGTGTCCTTGCCCTCTCCCACAGGGGGAAATCTCCCGGTGTCCTTACCCTCCCACAGGGGGAAATCTCCCTGTGTCCTTGCCCACTCCCACAGGGGGAAATCTCCCTGTATCCTTGCCCTCTCCCACAGGGGGAAATCTCCCTGTGTCCTTACCCTCCCACAGGGGGAAATCTCCCTGTGTCCTTGCCCTCTCCCACATGGGGAAATCTCCCTGTGTCCTTGCCCTT
This sequence comes from Hypanus sabinus, assembly GCF_030144855.1. NCBI lineage: Eukaryota > Metazoa > Chordata > Chondrichthyes > Myliobatiformes > Dasyatidae > Hypanus > Hypanus sabinus. The sequence continues at coordinate 13,948 of NW_026780504.1, read as the reverse complement.
TCAGGGGAAATCTCCCGGTGTCCTTGCCCTCTCCCACAGGGGGAAATCTCCCTGTGTCCTTGCCCTTCCCACAAGGAAATCTCCCTGTGTCCTTGGCCTCTCCCAGAGGTGGAAATCTCCTGGTATCCTTGCCCTCTCCCACAGAGGGAAATCTCCCTGTATCCTTGCCCTCTCCCACAGGGGGAAATCTCCCGGTGTCCTTGCCTTCTCCCACAGGGGGGAAATCTCCCTGTGTCCTTGCCCTCTCCCACAGGGGGAAATCTCCCTGTGTCCTTGCCCTCTCCACATGGGGAAATCTCCGGGTGTCCTTGCCCTCTCCCACATGGGGAAATCTCCGGGTGTCCATACCTTCTCCCACAGGGGGAAATCTCACTATGTCCTTGCCCTCTCCCACAGGGGAAATCTCCCTGTGTCCTTGCCCTCTCCACAGGGGGAAATCTCACGGTGTCCTTGCCTTCTCCACAGGGGGGAAATCTCCCTGTGTCCTTGCCCTCTCCCACAGGGGGAAATCTCCCGGTGTCCTTGCCTTCTCCCACAGGGGGGAAATCTCCCTGTGTCCTTGCCCTCTCCCACAGGGGGAAATCTCCCTGTTTCCTTGCTGTCTCCCACATGGGAATCCTCCCGGTGTCCTTGCCCTCTCCCACAGGGGGAAATCTCCCGGTGTCCTTGCCTTCTCCCACAGGGGGAAATCTCCCTGTGTCCTTGCCCTCTCCCACTGGGGGAAATCTCCCTGTGTCCTTACCCTCCCACAGGGGGAAATCTCCCTGTGTCCTTGCCCTCTCCCACAGGAGGAAATCTCATGGTGTCCTTGCCTTCTCCCACAGGGGGAAATCTCCCTGTGTCCTTGCCCTCTCCCACAGGGAGAAATCTCCTGTATCCTTGCCTTGTCCCACAGGGGAAAATCTCCCTGTGACCTTGCCCTCTCCACAGGGGGAAATCTCCTGTATCCTTGCCTTGTCCCACAGGGGAAATCTCCCTGTGACCTTGCCCTCTCCCACAGGGGGAAATCTCCCTGGTGTCCTTGCCCTCTCCCACAGGGGGAAATCTCCCTGTGTCCTTGCCCTCTCCCACAGGGGAAATCTCCCTGTGACCTTGCCCTCTTCCACAGGGGGAAATCTCCCTGTATCCTTGCCTTGTCCACAGGGGGAAATCTCCCTGTGTCCTTACCCTCCCACAGGGGGAAATCTCCCTGTTACCTTGCCTTCTCCCACTGGGGGGAAATCTCCCGGTGTCCTTGCCCTCTCCCACAGGGGAAATCTCCTGTATCATTGCCCTCTCCCACAGGGCGAAATCTCCCTGTGTCCTTACCCTCCCACAGGGGGAAATCTCCCTGTGTCCTTGCACTCTCCCACAGGGGGAAATCTCCCGGTGTCCTTGCCCTCTCCAGAGTGGAAATCTCCTGGTGTCCTTGCCCTCTCCCACAGGGGGAAATCTCCCTGTGTCCTTGCCCCTTCCCACAAGGGAAATCTCCTGTGTCCTTGGCCTCTCCCAGAGGTGGAAATCTCCTGGTATCCTTGCCCTCTCCCACAGAGGGAAATCTCCCTGTATCCTTGCCCTCTCCACAGGGGGAAATCTCCCGGTGTCCTTGCCTTCTCCACAGGGGGAAATCTCCCTGTGTCTTGCCCTCTCCCACAGGGGGAAATCTCCCTGTGTCCTTGCCCTCTCCCACATGGGGAAATCTCCGGGTGTCCATACCTTCTCCCACAGGGGGAAATCTCACTATGTCCTTGCCCTCTCCCACAGGGGAAATCTCCCTGTATCCTTGCCCTCTCCCACAGGGGGAAATCTCAGGGTGTCCTTGCCTTCTCCCACAGGGGTGAAATCTCCCTGTGTCCTTGCCCTCTCCCACAGGGGGAAATCTCCCGGTGTCCTTGCCTTCTCCCACAGGGGGAACTCTCCTGTGTCCTTTGCCCTCTCCCACAGGGGGAAATCTCCCTGTGTCCTTCCCCTCTCCCACATGGGGAAATCTCCGGGTGTCCATACCTTCTCCCACAGGGGAAATCTCACTATGTCCTTGCCCTCTCCCACAGGGGGAAATCTCCCTGTATCCTTGCCCTCTCCCACAGGGCGAAATCTCACGGTGTCCTTGCCTTCTCCACAGGGGGGAAAATCTCCCTGTGTCCTTGCCCTCTCCCACAGGGGGAAATCTCCTGTGTCCTTGCCTTCTCCACAGGGGGGAAATCTCCCTGTGTCCTTGCCCTCTCCCACAGGGGGAAATCTCCCGGTGCCCTTACCCTCCCACAGGGGGAAATCTCCCTGTGTCCTTGCCCTCTCCCACAGGGGGAAATCTCCCGGTGTCCTTGCCCTCTCCCACAGGGGGAAATCTCCCGTTCTCCTTACCTCTCACAGGGGAAAATCTCCTGGTGTCCTTGCCCTCTCCCACAGGGGGAAATCTCCCTTTGTCCTTGCCCCCTCCCACAGGGGGAAATCTCCCTGTGTCCTTGCACTCTCCCACAGGGGGAAATCTCCCTGTGTCCTTGCCCTCTCCCAGAGCGGAAAATCTCCCTGTATCCTTGCCTTCTCCCACAGGGGAAATCTCCCTGTGTCCTTGCCCTCTCCCACAGAGGGAAATCTCCCAGTGCCTTTACCCTCCCACAGGGGGAAATCTCCCTGTGTCCTTGCCCGCTCCCACATGGGGAAATCTCCCTGTGTCCTTGCCCTTTCCCACAGGATAAATCTCCCTGTGTCCTTGCCCTCTCCCACAGGGGGAAATCTCCCTGTGTCCTTGCCCGCTCCCACATGGGAAATCTCCCAGTGTCCTTGCCCTTTCCCACAGGGGGAAATCTCCCTGTATCCTTGCCCTCTCCCACAGGGGGAAATCTCCCTGTGTCCTTGCCCTTTCCCACAGGGGAAATCTCCCTGTGTCCTTGCCCTCTCCCACAGGGGGAAATCTCCCTGTGTCCTTGCCCTTTCCCACAGGGGAAATCTCCCTGTGTCCTTGCCCTCTCCCAGAGGTGGAAATCTCCTGGTGTCCTTCCCCTCTCCCACAGAGGGAAATCTCCCTGTATCCTTGCCCTCTCCCACAGGGGGAAATCTCACGGTGTCCTTGCCTTCAACCACAGGGGGGAAATCTCCCTGTGTCCTTGCCCTCTCCCACAGGGGGAAATCTCCCGGTGTCCTTGCCTTCTCCCACAGGGGGGAAATCTCCCTGTGTCCTTGCCCTCTCCCACAGGGGGAAATCTCCCTGTGTCTTTGCCCTCTCCCACAGGGGGAAATCTCCCGGTGTCCTTACCCTCCCACAGGGGGAAATCTCCCTGTGTCCTTGCCCACACCCACAGGGGGAAATCTCCGTGTATCCTTGCCCTCTCCACAGGTGGAAATCTCCCGGTGTCCTTGCCTCTCCTACAGGGGGAAATGTCCCGGTGCCCTTGCCATCTCCACAGGGGAAATCTCCCTGTGTCCTTACCCTCTCCACATGGGAAATCTCCGGGTGTCCATACCTTCTCCCACAGGGGGAAATCTCCCTGTGTCCTTCCCCTCTCCCACATGGGGAAATCTCCGGGTGTCCATACCTTCTCCCACAGGTGGAAATCTCACTATGTCCTTGCCCTCTCCCACAGGGGGAAATCTCCCTGTATCCTTGCCCTCTCCCACAGGGGGAAATCTCACGGTGTCCTTGCCTTCTCCACAGGGGGGAAATCTCCCTGTGTCCTTGCCTCTCCCACAGGGGGAAATCTCCCTGTGTCCTTGCCTTCTCCCACAGGGGGAAATCTCCCTGTGTCCTTGCCCTCTCCCACAGGGGGAAATCTCCCTGTGTCCTTGCCCTCTCCCACAGGGGGAAATCTCCCGGTGCCTTTACCCTCCCACAGGGGTAATCTTCCTGTGTCCTTGCCCACTCCCACAGGGGGAAATCTCCCTGTATCCTTGCCGTCTCCCACAGGGGAAATCTCCCTGTGTCCTTACCCTCTCCCACAGGGGGAAATCTCCCGGTGTCCTTGCCCTCTCCCACAGGGGGAAATCTCCCGTTCTCCTTATCCTCTCACAGGGGAAAATCTCCTGGTGTCCTTGCCCTCTCCCAAAGGGGAAATCTCCCTTTGTCCTTGCCCCCTCCCACAAGGGAAATCTCCTGTGTCCTTGCCCTCTCCCACAGGGGGAAATCTCCCTGTGTCCTTGCCCTCTCCCAGAGCGGAAAATCTCCCTGTATCCTTGCCTTCTCCCACAGGGGGAAATCTCCCTGTGTCCTTGCCCTCTCCCACAGAGGGAAATCTCCCAGTGCCTTTACCCTCCCACAGGGGGAAATCTCCCTGTGTCCTTGCCCGCTCCCACATGGGGAAATCTCCCTGTGTCCTTGCCCTTTCCCACAGGATAAATCTCCCTGTGTCCTTGCCCTCTCCCACAGGGGGAAATCTCCCTGTGTCCTTGCCGGCTCCCACATGGGGAAATCTCCCAGTGTCCTTGCCCTTTCCCACAGGGGAAATCTCCCTGTATCCTTGCCCTCTCCCACAGGGGGAAATCTCCCTGTGTCCTTGCCCTTTCCCACAGGGGAAATCTCCCTGTGTCCTTGCCCTCTCCCACAGGGGAAATCTCCCTGTGTCCTTGCCCTTTCCCACAGGGGAAATCTCCCTGTGTCCTTGCCCTCTCCCAGAGGTGGAAATCTCCTGGTGTCCTTGCCCTTTCCCACAGATGGAAATCTCCCTGTATCCTTGCCCTCTCCGACAGGGGGAAATCTCCCGGTGTCCTTGCCTTCTCCCACAGGGGGGAAATCTCCCTGTGTCCCTTGCCCTCTCCCACAGGGGGAAATCTCCCTGTGTCCTTGCCCTCTCCCACAGGGGGAAATCTCCCTGTGTCCTTGCCATCTCCCACAGGGGGAAATCTCCCTGTGTCCTTGCCCACTCCCACAGGGGGAAATCTCCCTGTGTCCTTACCTTCTCCCACAGGGGGAAATCTCACTATGTCCTTGCCCTCTCCCACAGGGGGAAATCTCCCTGTATCCTTGCCCTCTCCCACAGGGGGAAATCTCCCGGTGTCCTTGCCTTCTCCCACAGGGGGGAAATCTCCCTGTGTCCTTGCCCTCTCCCACAGGGGGAAATCTCCCTGTGTCCTTGCCCTCTCCCACAGGGGGGAAATCTCCCTGTGTCCTTGCCCTCACCCACAGGGGGAAATCTCCGGTGTCCTTGCCTTCTCCCACAGGGGGGAAATCTCCCTGTGTCCTTGCCCTCTCCCACAGGGGAAATCTCCCTGTGTCCTTACCTTCTCCCACAGGGGGAAATCTCATTATGTCCTTACCTTCCCACAGGGGGAAATCTCCCTGTGTCCTTGCGCACTCCCACAGGGGAAATCTCAGTGTGTCCTTACCCTCCCACAGGGGGAAATCTCCCTGTGTCCTTGCCCCTCCGACAGGGGGAAATCTCGCTGTGTCCTTGCCCTCTCCCACAGGGGGAAATCTCCCTGTGTCCTTGCCCTCTCCCACAGGGGGAAGTGTCCCGTGTCCTTGCCCTCTCCCACAGGGGGAAATCTCCTGGTGTCCTTGCCCTCTCCCACAGGGGGAAATCTCCCGGTGCCCTTACCCTCCCTCAGGGGAAAATCTCCCTGTGCCCTTGCCCTCTCCCACAGGGGGAATTCTCCCTGTGTCCTTACCTTCTCCCACAGGGGGAAATCTTCCTGTGTCCTTGCCCTCCACAGGGGGAAATCTCCGGGTGTCCTTACCCTCTCCCACAGGGGGAAAGCTCCGGTGTCCTTACCCTCCCACAGGGGGAAATCTCCCTGTATCCTTGCCCTCTCCCACAGGGCGAAATCTCCCTGTGTCCTTACCCTCCCACAGGGGGAAATCTCCCTGTGTCCTTACCCTCCCACAGGGGGAAATCTCCCTGTGTCCTTGCCCTCTCCCACAGGGGGAAATCTCCCGGTGTCCTTACCCTCCCACAGGGGGAAATCTCCCTGTGTCCTTGCCCACTCCCACAGGGGAAATCTCCCGGTGTCCTTGCCCTCTCCCACAGGGGGAAATCTCCCTGTATCCTTGCCCTCTCCCACAGGGGGAAATCTCCCGGTGTCCTTGCCCTCTCCCAGAGGTGGAAATCTCCTGGTGTCCTGACTTTCTCCCACAGGGGGAAATCTCCCTGTGTCCTTGCCCTTTCCCACAGGGGAAATCTCCCTGTGTCCTTGCCCTCTCCCACAGGGGGAAATCACCCTGTGTCCTTGCCCTCTCCCACAGCGGGAAATCTCCCGGTGTCCTTGCCCTCTCCCAGAGGTGAAAATCTCCTGGTGTCCTGACCTTCTCCACAGGGGGAAATCTCCCTGTGTCCTTGCCCTTTCCCACAGGGGAAATCTCCCTGTGTCCTTGCCCTCTCCACAAGGGGGAAATCTCCCTTTGTCCCTTGCCCCCTCCCACAGGGGGAAATCTCCCTGTGTCCTTGCACTCTCCCACAGGGGGAAATCTCCCTGTGTCCTTGCCCTCTCCCAGAGCGGAAAATCTCCCTGTATCCTTGCCTTCTCCCACAGGGGGAAATCTCCCTGTGTCCTTGCCCTCTCCCACAGAGGGAAATCTCCCAGTGCCTTTACCCTCCCACAGGGGGAAATCTCCCTGTGTCCTTGCCCGCTCCCACATGGGGAAATCTCCCTGTGTCCTTGCCTTTCCCACAGGATAAATCTCCTGTGTCCTTGCCCTCTCCCACAGGGGGAAATCTCCCTGTGTCCTTGCCCGCTCCCACATGGGGAAATCTCCCAGTGTCCTTGCCCTTTCCCACAGGGGGAAATCTCCCTGTATCCTTGCCCTCTCCCACAGGGGGAAATCTCCCTGTGTCCTTGCCCTTTCCCACAGGGGAAATCTCCCTGTGTCCTTGCCCTCTCCCACAGGGGGAAATCTCCCTGTGTCCTTGCCCTTTCCCACAGGGGAAATCTCCCTGTGTCCTTGCCCTCTCCCAGAGGTGGAAATCTCCTGGTGTCCTTCCCCTCTCCCACAGAGGGAAATCTCCCTGTATCCTTGCCCTCTCCCACAGGGGGAAATCTCACGGTGTCCTTGCCTTCAACCACAGGGGGAAATCTCCCTGTGTCCTTGCCCTCTCCCACAGGGGGAAATCTCCCGGTGTCCTTGCCTTCTCCCACAGGGGGGAAATCTCCCTGTGTCCTTGCCCTCTCCCACAGGGGGAAATCTCCCTGTGTCTTTGCCCTCTCCCACAGGGGGAAATCTCCCGGTGTCCTTACCCTCCCACAGGGGGAAATCTCCCTGTGTCCTTGCCCACACCCACAGGGGGAAATCTCCGTGTATCCTTGCCCTCTCCCACAGGTGGAAATCTCCCGGTGTCCTTGCCCTCTCCTACAGGGGGAAATGTCCCGGTGCCCTTGCCATCTCCCACAGGGGAAATCTCCCTGTGTCCTTACCCTCTCCCACATGGGGAAATCTCCGGGTGTCCATACCTTCTCCCACAGGGGGAAATCTCCCTGTGTCCTTCCCCTCTCCCACATGGGGAAATCTCCGGGTGTCCATACCTTCTCCCACAGGTGGAAATCTCACTATGTCCTTGCCCTCTCCCACAGGGGGAAATCTCCCTGTATCCTTGCCCTCTCCACAGGGGGAAATCTCACGGTGTCCTTGCCTTCTCCCACAGGGGGGAAATCTCCCTGTGTCCTTGCCCTCTCCCACAGGGGGAAATCTCCCTGTGTCCTTGCCTTCTCCCACAGGGGGGAAATCTCCCTGTGTCCTTGCCCTCTCCCACAGGGGGAAATCTCCCTGTGTCCTTGCCCTCTCCCACAGGGGGAAATCTCCCGGTGCCTTTACCCTCCCACAGGGGTAATCTTCCTGTGTCCTTGCCCACTCCCACAGGGGGAAATCTCCCTGTATCCTTGCCGTCTCCCACAGGGGGAAATCTCCCTGTGTCCTTACCCTCTCCCACAGGGGGAAATCTCCCGGTGTCCTTGCCCCTCTCCCACAGGGGAAATCTCCCGTTCTCCTTATCCTCTCACAGGGGAAAATCTCCTGGTGTCCTTGCCCTCTCCCAAAGGGGGAAATCTCCCTTTGTCCTTGCCCCCTCCCACAAGGGGAAATCTCCCTGTGTCCTTGCCCTCTCCCACAGGGGAAATCTCCCTGTGTCCTTGCCCTCTCCCAGAGCGGAAAATCTCCCTGTATCCTTGCCTTCTCCCACAGGGGGAAATCTCCCTGTGTCCTTGCCCTCTCCCACAGAGGGAAATCTCCCAGTGCCTTTACCCTCCCACAGGGGGAAATCTCCCTGTGTCCTTGCCCGCTCCCACATGGGGAAATCTCCCTGTGTCCTTGCCCTTTCCCACAGGATAAATCTCCCTGTGTCCTTGCCCTCTCCCACAGGGGGAAATCTCCCTGTGTCCTTGCCGGCTCCCACATGGGGAAATCTCCCAGTGTCCTTGCCCTTTCCCACAGGGGAAATCTCCCTGTATCCTTGCCCTCTCCCACAGGGGGAAATCTCCCTGTGTCCTTGCCCTTTCCCACAGGGGAAATCTCCCTGTGTCCTTGCCCTCTCCCACAGGGGGAAATCTCCCTGTGTCCTTGCCCTTTCCCACAGGGAAATCTCCCTGTGTCCTTGCCCTCTCCCAGAGGTGGAAATCTCCTGGTGTCCTTGCCCTTTCCCACAGATGGAAATCTCCCTGTATCCTTGCCCTCTCCGACAGGGGAAATCTCCCGGTGTCCTTGCCTTCTCCCACAGGGGGGAAATCTCCCTGTGTCCTTGCCCTCTCCCACAGGGGGAAATCTCCCTGTGTCCTTGCCCTCTCCCACAGGGGGAAATCTCCCTGTGTCCTTGCCATCTCCCACAGGGGGAAATCTCCCTGTGTCCTTGCCCACTCCCACAGGGGGAAATCTCCCTGTGTCCTTACCTTCTCCCACAGGGGGAAATCTCACTATGTCCTTGCCCTCTCCCACAGGGGGAAATCTCCCTGTATCCTTGCCCTCTCCCACAGGGGGAAATCTCCCGGTGTCCTTGCCTTCTCCCACAGGGGGAAATCTCCCTGTGTCCTTGCCCTCTCCCACAGGGGGAAATCTCCCTGTGTCCTTGCCCTCTCCCACAGGGGGGAAATCTCCCTGTGTCCTTGCCCTCACCCACAGGGGGAAATCTCCCGGTGTCCTTGCCTTCTCCCACAGGGGGAATTCTCCCTGTGTCCTTGCCTGCTCCCACAGGGGGAAATCTCCCTGTGTCCTTACCTTCTCCCACAGGGGGAAATCTCATTATGTCCTTACCTTCCCACAGGGGGAAATCTCCCTGTGTCCTTGCGCACTCCCACAGGGGGAAATCTCAGTGTGTCCTTACCCTCCCACAGGGGAAATCTCCCTGTGTCCTTGCCCCTCCGACAGGGGGAAATCTCGCTGTGTCCTTGCCCTCTCCCACAGGGGAAATCTCCCTGTGTCCTTGCCCTCTCCCACAGGGGAAGTGTCCCGGTGTCCTTGCCCTCTCCCACAGGGGGAAATCTCCTGGTGTCCTTGCCCTCTCCCACAGGGGGAAATCTCCCGGTGCCCTTACCCTCCCTCAGGGGAAATCTCCCTGTGCCCTTGCCCTCTCCCACAGGGGGAATTCTCCCTGTGTCCTTACCTTCTCCCACAGGGGGAAATCTTCCTGTGTCCTTGCCCTCCCACAGGGGGAAATCTCCGGGTGTCCTTACCCTCTCCCACAGGGGGAAAGCTCCCGTGTCCTTACCCTCCCACAGGGGGAAATCTCCCTGTATCCTTGCCCTCTCCCACAGGGCGAAATCTCCCTGTGTCCTTACCCTCCCACAGGGGGAAATCTCCCTGTGTCCTTACCCTCCCACAGGGGGAAATCTCCCTGTGTCCTTGCCCTCTCCCACAGGGGGAAATCTCCCGGTGTCCTTACCCTCCCACAGGGGGAAATCTCCCTGTGTCCCTTGCCCACTCCCACAGGGGGAAATCTCCAGGTGTCCTTGCCCTCTCCCACAGGGGAAATCTCCCTGTATCCTTGCCCTCTCCCACAGGGGGAAATCTCCCGGTGTCCTTGCCCTCTCCAGAGGTGGAAATCTCCTGGTGTCCTGACTTTCTCCACAGGGGGAAATCTCCTGTGTCCTTGCCCTTTCCCACAGGGAAATCTCCCTGTGTCCTTGCCCTCTCCCACAGGGGGAAATCACCCTGTGTCCTTGCCTCTCCCACAGCGGGAAATCTCCCGGTGTCCTTGCCCTCTCCCAGAGGTGAAAATCTCCTGGTGTCCTGACCTTCTCCCACAGGGGAAATCTCCTGTGTCCTTGCCCTTTCCCACAGGGGAAATCTCCTGTGTCCTTGCCTCTCCACAAGGGGGAAATCTCCCTGTGTCCTTGCCCTTTCCCACAGGGGAAATCTCCCTGTGTCCTTGCCCTCTCCCACAGGGGGAAATCTCCCTGTGTCCTTGCCCTTTCCCACAGGGGAAATCTCCCTGTGTCCTTGCCTTCTCCCACAGGGGGAATCTCACTATGTCCTTACCCTCCCACAGGGGGAAATCTCCCTGTCTCCTTGCCCACTCCCCAGGGGGAAATCTCCCTGTGTCCTTGCCCTCTCCCACAGGGGAAAATCTCCCTGTGTCCTTGCCCTCTCCCACAGGGGGAAATTTCCCGGTGTCCTTACCCTCCCACAGGGGAAATCTCCCTGTGTCTTTTGCCCACTCCCACTTACCCTCCCACAGGGGGAAATCTCCCTGTGTCCTTGCCCACTCCCACAGGGGGAAATCTCCCTGTATCCTTGCCCTCTCCCACAGGGGGAAATCTCCCTGTGTCCTTACCCTCCCACAGGGGGAAATCTCCACTGTGTCCTTGCCCACTCCCACAGGGGGAAATCTCCCGTTGTCCTTACGCTCTCACAGGGGGAAATCTCCTGGTGTCCTTGCCCTCTCCCACAGGGGGAAATCTCCCTTTGTCCTTACCCTCCCACAGGGGGAAATCTCCCTGTGTCCTTGCCCTCTCCCACAGCGGGAAATCTGCCTGTATCCTTGCCTTCTCCCACAGGGGGAAATCTCCCTGTGTCCTTGCCCTCTCCCACAGCGGGAAATCTCCCGGTGTCTTTACCCTCCCACAGGGGGAAATCTCCCGGAGTCCTTGCCTTCTCCCACAGGGGGAAATCTCCCTGTGTCCTTGCCCTCTCCCACAGGGGGAAATCTCCCTGTGTCCTTGCCCTCTCCCACAGGGGGAAATCTCCCTGTGTCTTTACCCTCCCACAGGGGGAAATCTCCTGTGTCCTTACCCTGCCACAGGGGGGAAATCTCCCTGTGTCCTTGCCCGCTCCCACAAGCGGAAATCTCCCTGTGTCCTTACCCTCCACAGGGGGAAATCTCCCTGTGTCCTTGCCCTCTCCCACAGGGGGAAATCTCACTATGTCCTTACCCTCCCACAGGGGGAAATCTCCCTGTATCCTTGCCCTCTCCCACAGGGGGAAATCTCCCTGTGTCCTTACCCTCTCCCACATGGGGAAATCTCCGGGTGTCATACCTTCTCCCACAGGGGGAAATCTCCCTGTGTCCTTCCCCTCTCCCACATGGGGAAATCTCCGGGTGTCCATACCTTCTCCCACAGGGGGAAATCTCACTATGTCCTTGCCCTCTCCCACAGGGGGAAATCTCCTGTGTCCTTGCCCACTCCCACAGGGGAAATCTCCCGGTGTCCTTGCCCTCTCCCACAGGGGGAAATCTCCCTGTATCCTTGCCCTCTCCCACAGGGGGAAATCTCCCGGTGTCCTTGCCCTCTCCCAGAGGTGGAAATCTCCTGGTGTCCTGACTTTCTCCCACAGGGGGAAATCTCCCTGTGTCCTTGCCCTTTCCCACAGGGGAAATCTCCCTGTGTCCTTGCCCTCTCCCACAGGGGAAATCACCCTGTGTCCTTGCCCCTCTCCCACAGGGGGAAATCTCCCGGTGTCCTTGCCCTCTCCCAGAGGTGAAAATCTCCTGGTGTCCTGACCTTCTCCCACAGGGGGAAATCTCCCTGTGTCCTTGCCCTTTCCCACAGGGGAAATCTCCCTGTGTCCTTGCCCTCTCCCACAAGGGGGAAATCTCCCTGTGTCCTTGCCCTTTCCCACAGGGGAAATCTCCCTGTGTCCTTGCCCTCTCCCACAGGGGGAAATCTCCCTGTGTCCTTGCCCTTTCCCACAGGGGAAATCTCCCTGTGTCCTTGCCTTCTCCCACAGGGGGAAATCTCACTATGTCCTTACCCTCCCACAGGGGGAAATCTCCCTGTCTCCTTGCCCACTCCCCAGGGGGAAATCTCCCTGTGTCCTTGCCCTCTCCCACAGGGGAAAATCTCCCTGTGTCCTTGCCCTCTCCCACAGGGGGAAATTTCCCGGTGTCCTTACCCTCCCACAGGGGGAAATCTCCCTGTGTCTTTGCCCACTCCCACAGGGGGAAATCTCCCGGTGTCCTTACCCTCCCACAGGGGAAATCTCCCTGTGTCCTTGCCCACTCCCACAGGGGGAAATCTCCCTGTATCCTTGCCCTCTCCCACAGGGGGAAATCTCCCTGTGTCCTTACCCTCCCACAGGGGGAAATCTCACTGTGTCCTTGCCCACTCCCACAGGGGGAAATCTCCCGTTGTCCTTACGCTCTCACAGGGGAAATCTCCTGGTGTCCTTGCCCTCTCCCACAGGGGGAAATCTCCCTTTGTCCTTACCCTCCCACAGGGGGAAATCTCCCTGTGTCCTTGCCCTCTCCCACAGCGGGAAATCTGCCTGTATCCTTGCCTTCTCCCACAGGGGGAAATCTCCCTGTGTCCTTGCCCTCTCCCACAGCCGGAAATCTCCCGGTGTCTTTACCCTCCCACAGGGGAAATCTCCCGGAGTCCTTGCCTTCTCCCACAGGGGGGAAATCTCCCTGTGTCCTTGCCCTCTCCCACAGGGGGAAAATCTCCCTGTGTCCTTGCCCTCTCCCACAGGGGGAAATCTCCCTGTGTCTTTACCCTCCCACAGGGGGAAATCTCCCTGTGTCCCTTACCCTGCCACAGGGGGAAATCTCCCTGTGTCCTTGCCCGCTCCCACAAGCGGAAATCTCCCTGTGTCCTTACCCTCCCACAGGGGGAAATCTCCCTGTGTCCTTGCCCTCTCCCACAGGGGGAAATCTCACTATGTCCTTACCCTCCCACAGGGGGAAATCTCCCTGTATCCTTGCCCTCTCCCACAGGGGAAATCTCCCTGTGTCCTTACCCTCTCCCACATGGGGAAATCTCCGGGTGTCCATACCTTCTCCCACAGGGGGAAATCTCCCTGTGTCCTTCCCCTCTCCCACATGGGGAAATCTCCGGGTGTCCATACCTTCTCCCACAGGGGGAAATCTCACTATGTCCTTGCCCTCTCCCACAGGGGAAATCTCCCTGTATCCTTGCCCTCTCCCACAGGGGAAATCTCACGGTGTCCTTGCCTTCTCCCACAGGGGGGAAATCTCCTGTGTCCTTGCCCTCTCCCACAGGGGGAAATCTCCCGGTGTCCTTGCCTTCTCCCACAGGGGGGAAATCTCCCTGTGTCCTTGCCCTCTCCCACAGGGGGAAATCTCCCTGTGTCCTTGCCCTCTCCCACAGGGGGAAATCTCCCGGTGCCCTTACCCTCCGACAGGGGGAAATCTCCCTGTGTCCTTGCCCACTCCCACAGGGGGAAATCTCCCTGTATCCTTGCCCTCTCCCACAGGGGGAAATCTCCCTGTGTCCTTACCCATCCCACAGGGGGAAATCTCCCTGTTTCCTTGCCCTCACCCACAGGGGGAAATCTCCCGGTGTCCTTGCCCTCTCCCACAGGGGGAAATCTCCCGTTCTCCTTACCCTCTCACAGGGGAAAATCTCCTGGTGTCCTTGCCCTCTCCCACAGGGGGAAATCTCCCTTTGTCCTTGCCCCCTCCCACAGGGGGAAATCTCCCTGTGTCCTTGCCCTCTCCCACAGGGGAAATCTCCCTGTGTCCTTGCCTTCTCCCACAGGGGGAAATCTCCCTGTGTCCTTGCCCTCTCCCACAGAGGGAAATCTCCCCGTGCCTTTACCATCCCACAGGGGGAAATCTCCCTGTGTCCTTGCCTTCTCCACAGGGGGAAACCTCCCTGTGTC